>NC_135094.1:17937500-18017500 GCF_051107435.1 Chaetodon auriga | reverse complement strand
CTCTTGATTGTTGTGTGGATAATTAAGTTACGGGTGTTGTGGTGATCTCCACGTTCGTCTACTCGGCTGACAAACTGTTTTAAAGGCTGGCTGCAGTGCTTTCTCTGCCTGCCCTCTCTGTCAGCACTGCTTGTGCCTCCAGGGGTAAATAATGCTCTTGGTTTTCTGGGCCAGAGCCCCCCGACACACACACACACACACACACACACCACACATAAACTCAGGCACACCACATGACACAACTCCACAATCCTGACCATGGTGCACGGATACAAAGGAGAATGGAGGAGAGGAGAGGAGAGGAGAGGAGAAGAGAGGAGACAGTGTAAGGAAGAAAATTAGAGGAGGACTTGAGCACAGCTGGTTCTTTACATATGGGGGATAGGTTGCCTGGATACAGTGGAGAGAAACTCCAATCTAAATTTAAGCCTGGAGAGGAGGAGAGAGAGAGAAGCTGGTGTAGAGTGAGACGAAAGAGTGAGAGAGGACAATGGAGAGGTGAAAGAAATGGGGAGTGAAGACAGATGAGAGGTGGGGAATCAGGGGGCAGCGGACATGAGAGCTGACAGTACGGATGACAGACATTGAATATGTTTATATAGATACAAGTAGATACATCGATGGAAACTTGACTCAGCAAGAAAGTGAAAGAGAAAGAAAGAGGTTGCGGGTTAAGAAGTAAAGCGCTTACAGTTAAGCCCCTCGTCAAACACATATTGCCATCACAGTCAGCAGACGCATGGAAAAAAAATCCTTCTCTTTCTCATTCTGTATAATCATCTGTGTGTGTGTTCAAACACTCTTCTATCCTTTCCTAGTTGCAGGTTCATATTGGTGAAGATATTTACATACAAACTGACAGACACATGAGCAGGAACCTTGCACACACACGCACACACACTTACTGCTTTCCCCCAGACTATCATGGCAACACACAGACTCACACATCAAGTCCTGCCCTCGGCAAGATGTTTGTTAGTGTTGAGCAACAAATCAATGGAGGCATTGATGAATGGCTGTGGCTTCCAAATGAAGCACTGCATGATGCTGTTAGATGTAACACAGAGCTGCGCTGCGCTTGTTTCTATCTGGGAGCCAGCAGCTCCCCTCCCTGGCCGGGAAATCACAACACAGCATGTGGCTGCATCACTGTGAGGACTGGCGGAGCTCAACACGTTTCAGCATGGCCCACTCTGTCTTTGTCTTCTCCACACAGGGTTTTCCACTAGGATATGAAGCAGGCAGCCAAAGGGGGAAAATAGGCAGGTCAGGGGGGGTCCAGAGGTGGGCCCTCCTGGCCGTAAAAGCCCAAATTCGCTTCTGCACATTCTAATGCCACTATTCCATATATAGACTGATCTTAATTATTGCATATTTCAAAGCATATTTACATGATTGTAAACATGCAGTGAATTATTGTAAAGGGGGATCAGGCTTGTTGTGTTTTTTTAGCCTACACAGTCTGTAAAGAGCTATTAATATTTAGAACCATGCCTCTTCCTGGCTGATCAGAACGCCTGTAATTAACACTCATTAGACCTTTTTTTCTTTATATATTGACACCTTCACTGAAAGGTTAATGGAGACATGCCACAATTAAGGTTAATGTATTGCTTCACTAGAAACTTAAAGGCATTAGCCTATTCAACAAAAGTAAACAAGATTTTAATCCCATGTCTTATTTAGCCTACTTATTGGTTTTAAAGCAAATTATTGTCTGACTTTAGTTTGGATAATTTGTCAATGGCACATTTGAGACTTTAACAGCGTGAGGCTGAGGTATAGCCTGCATCTTCCTCATAAGACAGGTCTGATACTTTGACAGCATCACCCTTTTTAGTGTGTGTTTGCGATGAGTCTTGGAGATGGCTCCGCTGTAAAGAGCACAATGTAAATAGAGGTCATTTATGAATGTGTTCCTTCATTAAGCTCATAAATGTCTGTGTGGTGTATATGGAAAATGCAGTGGACTTTTTAATGCTGTACAATCGATATGTTTCTTCCACTGATGTGTTCAGGTGTTTTACCACGCAGCCAGTCTAATGAGGATGTCTCCTGTCAATCAGTGCACTCCTGAATGTGTTTTGTTATCAATTATTTTGCTACTATTTGACTCTCTGCTCTCCACTCGGCAGGACACTCTCTCGACTGAGTGCACACTGACAAATTCATGCAGAGACTGTAGGGAGCAGGACTAATGCAGTTTTAACGCAGAGGCAGCGGCCATAAATTGTACTTGCTAATCAAAACTATTTTATCAAAATCAAAGAGTAATATGATAAAGTAGCCAGCTGAACCTAAATGAGTCGTCTGCTGTTCGGCCAGCAGCTGGCACTTATGGGAATTTGTACTGACAACTCATTTTGTCTTTTTAACATACTCTCCTCAACTTCTCCGGTACTTGGTGATGCACTGAGCGAATGGCCACTTGCAGAGCAGAGTGGGAGTATAAACTCTCTAAATTGCTTGTTCTAACATGATGGGTCATGCTCAGTAAATGACAGCAAATGTAAATGCATTCCTGGCCGATGTCTTCCTGATGTCTAAGCGCGGTGGTTGTGAACCTGCTCCCTCAAAAGGTCAACCTCAGAGGCATCACTTGAGTTATCAGACTAATGGAACAGCACTTAAGATGGATTCCCCTCAGGGAATAGCAAGTAGAGGTTGATGAAGGCTTGTTAAAATGACTAATGAAACAGGGACATTGTTAAAAATGGTTGAAGCTTCTCCCAGCATGCACTGGGTGGACGTCAGGGAGGCACCAGGAGATTGATGATAATGGATAAAATGTGAGAATAATTATGACATCCTTCCACAGTCTGTTAGCTGTGGTATCCAGAAAGCAAGGATTTCAGGTGAGAGATCCACGAGTGTTTGAGAGGATGTACGTTCAGATGAGTCTAATTACTGTGACTGGAAATGAGTTCATCTTTTATGTTTTCAATTTTCTTTGTGACAAACTACCGGAATCATTTTTCCACATTTCTGTCACGAGTGGTTGAGATGGATTTAAAATTCTATCGAGTGGTAAAAGTAATCTTGGATTATGGGTGTTGTCAGACATCAAATTAAAAAAGAAAACTTTATCATCCTTGACTGCTGCATTAAAAGCCTTCATGAAATCCCTCATGGGGGTGTAATGGCCATCAAGTCTGCAAGTCCTCATCCCCTACATCTCCTCTTTACAGCATGAATGTGCTCTTTCAGACAGAGACAGGCTATGGTTGATACGTTGGTCATGATTGTAAAAGGTCCCACTGAGTCCAGAACAGCCTGATGGGTTTCAGATCAGAACAAACAAGGTAGAGAGTTGTTCACTTTGAAAACCATCTTGAAAAAAGTAACTTTGAAAGACAACGGGCCACATTCCACTCACACACTGTGGATGTGAGGTGTAGATTTATTGTGAAACATGGATGGAAGATAAATGTATTTGGATTCAGTCCAGTATTCTGCAAGGGTAACAATGTCAATGAAAAACTTCTTTAACATTAACAGCACTATAAAGTCTGGTAGTGGAGTGAGTGAAGGTGGGAATAAGATTCAAGTAGTTCACTCTCACTTCTGCTGTCGATGGAGTGAAATATATTGTTATGGACAAAGACAACAGTGCAAACCTCCTGCTCACTGTGACCCCCACTCACTATTACAGTGAATAGAACGTTTTAGAACGTGACAAACATGTCCAAAAAGCGAAATGTGTGTAGAACTGCAGACAACTTGTGAATGTAGCATTAGCTACATGTGGATGCGCTATGTGTGATTACATTTATGTAGTATCACCCCGGTCAGCTGCAGGTTTGGGGCCAGTAAGAGTCTAGAGGTCTATTAGCCAGGGCCCGTATTCACAAAGCATCCTAAGGCTAAAAGTAGCTCTTAGTGACGTCATTCTTGGAAAAATCTTAGAATTCCTCGAATTCTAAGCTAAGAGGGAGGAGGACTTTTACAAGGCCTAAGAGTGTCTTAAACAGACAGGGATTGCAGCACGTACCAGCGCTTCTCACACTCGTCGCTCGTGCGTAAAAGGAGAGGGAACGACGCATTGATCTTCTGGGCAATGCGCTCCCTAGTCTGCCTCTTCCCTTGGGCTGTGATCCCGGGACCCAATTTCCCTCTTAATACTGTTTTATTTTCATCCACGAGCTGTGCCAACAGCAGACACTGCTCTTGTGTCCAGTTTGGCTTTCTTGTTCTCTTTTTATCCATGTCGTTCGTTGTTTTGGTCATTCCCTTTTTATAAGGACGGCAGCAATCACAGGAATTGCTGACAGCTGAGTCTGCGTCAACCATGAATATCAAATACATTAAGTAGTAAAATTACCAGCATGGACAGTAAACATAACAATAAGCGGGATCAAGCACACCTCCTCACTAAGATAAAAGTTTCTGTACCCTGCTTGCTCAGAGTTGATGCTCAGACACTTCCTGAATCACTCTTAAGCTAAGATTCCTTGCTAGGAATTTTAAGGCTAAGTTAGGAGCTTTCTTAGAGGACTCTAAGAAGCTTTGTGAATACAGGCCCAGGTCTTTAAAGTTTGTCCTGGAGCCTTTCCAGTTAAAAGCTCTTGAAGTTCAAGCCTATAAAACAATAATAGTTACTTCTACCTGTCTTTCATGTTATATCATGAACTCAACAGTGCAAAGCAACACAGCAGGTAGACACTGCAAACTAAATGGACTTGACCTGCCTCCATGGAAAAGCAGGGAGGAGGAGTTGATCATTTGTTGATCAGCTTGCAGGGAAATTATTTGTTTTTCCTCCAAACGGCCTCCAAACGGCCTGCAGCACCTGCCATGGGACGGAAAGGCTGTGAAATCACATCACAGCGAGGAATCCTCATCAGTATGTTCTCCTCTAGCTTGATGGTACTGTATGTTTTTGAATGTGTCTCAATGAAATGTTACAGTCTGTAATTCTTCAGGTTGTCCAAACGGCTGCATCTATTTTCATTCCGGCGGTATCAAAACCATTTTTACTTTACGCAAGCAAAACTGCAAGTACATTGCAACCCTGATTGCAAAACAGTTGGGACGCTGTGTAAAATGGAAATGAAAGCAAAATGCAATCATTTGCAAACAAACTGTGTTCCTGAGCTCATGCAGTAATATCCTTTTATACAGTCATGTGTTCACAAAGTGGTGAACCTCACTCCATCCTTGTGAATAACTGAGCCTTTGGAGGATGCCCCTTTCATGATACTATCATCTGTTACCAATGAACCTTTTTAGCATTTTAAACATACACATAAACATAAAACACATACAATAAAGACGAATAAGGATGAGAATAAAACTAAGAGAAAAAGAATGTTCTAAAAAATATAACTAAGCATATAAACATGGAAGAACAGCAATTTTTTGAAGCATTCCACATCTTCCCCAGTCTTTAGTTGCTCCTGTCCCGACTTGTGTGAAATGTCTCGCTGCATCAAATTCAGAATATTTACAAAAATCAATGAAGTTAATGAGGTGAAAAATTAAATACACTGTCTTTTGTTTTCATTGAGTATATGTCAAAAATGATTAGCACAGCATCATTCTGTTTTCTTTATGTTTCACACAGCATCCAAACTTTTTGCAATCAGGGTCGTAAAGAATAAAAATTCAGTGTCCAGAATACACAACGTGGTTTCCTCTGACACCAGGCCAACCTTAAACAGTCATTATTAATATGGTGTCTACATGGCTGCCACCTTGTAAGCAACCTCCTCGGGTCACGTCAGTATCAGTACCACACATTAGGTTGATGGACGAAGTGTGTTGCACCTGGATGAAATCATCCATCATGGATAAATGAGCAAACGACCCCCCCTAGATGTCCTTGTGTGCTGAAGGAGGAATGTAAAGGGCACATGTGTCCTTCAGACGGTTGTACACTTTCATCTTAAGGCCATCATGGTTAAAACAACACCATGGCTTCATAACCCAACCCATGTGTTTGAGTTAAGATCCCATGCGATAAGCTACTCCTATAAATATAAAATAGACAGTTAATTGCTGATTGCAGGTGCACCTGGAGTTATTATTTTATGACCGAACCTGTTCTCCTTCTTTTGTAAAATTTTTTCTCATTTTCTCTGAGGGGCAGAGGCAAATAGTGTTGTTGCTGGCACAGCACTTCAAGATTCATCTTTCATGTACTGTTACTTCCCCAAGGTTGAGCTCCAGTGCATGGTGGATATTCATATGCAAATTAGAGGAAAAATTAAATCTTAGTGTCTAACTTATTTGGCATTTTGATGATAGTGGTGGAGAACATCGTGGACACATCACTCAGATCACTCCAAAGTCATCCAGAGTTGTTAAGTTAAGAGTGACCCATGCAAAAGCGTCCCCACACATTCTGCTGCTCCCTTTGTTAAGGCTCTTCCTTTAATTTGTCAGGAACCTGTTTTGTGGCCTCATCACAACATCCACAGGCCACTGACTCTTCTGGCCAGTTGTAATGAGAGAGGTGGCACCAGGTCAAAATGTAGCCTCACTGCAGTCCCTTTTAACAGAGGGACAGGAGAGAGAACTTTTCTCTCATTTGTCTAAAAATTTCAACTAGACGCGTCAAACGGACGTTTAACACGTGATGTGTTAAACATAAAGAGAGGGGCATGGTGAGCTCTGAAAATCTGCATCAAAATCCTTTCAGGTGATCAGCCTGACACACACACACACACACACACACACATACATATGAAAATGCATGTACATTTACAAACTCATCCTGTATGCCATGTAAAGTCAAGGCACCCATGCATGTATGTAGAAAAACACACCTAAAAATGTACACACACGAGCACAATTTGCATTTTCCATTTTATATTCAGTTTGCCCTCTTTGTGTGTGTGCATGTGTGTGTGTTCCATATGAGAGTATAAATTGCTTTCTGTGTATTCGACTAAGAACTGCAGTATGACATGAGGTACAGTATTTGTTTACTCATAAAATGGACATTCACATACAGTAAATCACTTGTTACTCCCCTCCTCTCTCTCACACACACACAACAACCCCCCCCCCCCCACACACACACACACTCGACTGCAGCCACACAATGGATAACGTTAAGACTTCAATGGACCAATTGAGACTTAATACCTTGATAACTCACCCATACATGCATACACACAAACAGAGGTGTGCGCAGCATATAAATATATTTCTATGTGAACACATTGTAATATTTCCTGCAGACAGGCAGGGAGAGGAGAAGGAACACACTGCAGTACAGAGAGCAGAGAGGGCTGTAGACCTACAGGAGGAGCAGTATAGAAAATGTTCCAATATAGAGCTGAACCCATGATCATCATTTACACGACCAATTACAGATTTATGAAGCAGAGGCTAAGCCAATGCTTAAACCCCAAATTCTGAGCAGTTCAAACATCTTTTTTTTTTTTTTTTAATAAAGGAACAATAGTAACTTGTTTAACATAAATTCTTTATGCCTCTGGTATAAACACTAATGCTGGTGCACAATGCAGGAGTGCAATAAAATGACCAAAAATACTCATTACCGATGAAGTTATTCAGTCAGCATAAACAACAACATGACAGCAAGAGTGGAATTAAATGCTGATTTCACTGTTTTGCCCTTACTGCTGTGTGCTGGACACCAACTGTGCAACTTTAAATTGAAAAAGGCAAAGAGCGATACAAATGCAGAGTACTTCCTTGAAGGTATTCACAGTGAGCAGTTGAGCAATCAACACTGTGTTAGAAGTTCAGAGAAGAATATAGAGCAGAATCCACACTCGAAACGCACCTGGCCAATCACACGAGGGAGGCAGAGCAGACTCCTGATGGTTTGAAATGCATGGACACGAAACACGTTCAGAAAGGAGCTCTCTGACAGATTCCAGCGTTCTGAACAACACTTTGTTGGAAACATGCATCAGCCGAGGCACTTTTGGAGCAAGTGTCAATGAAATATTAAATATTTCATAATGTGTCAAGAACGCTGAATACATTAAACCCGAGAAGAAGAAGAGGTCGAAGAGGGAAGGCAGTGAGCTGCCTTTTACTTCTCTGGGAGTTCACTGAATTACAAACCACCATCCAACCTCCAAGCAATGTCTGAAACACACAAACAAACACACACACGCACTGTCTAACTCTCATACATACAGTATATGGGGTGTGCGCATGTAAGCGTGTGCACGAGCAAACACACACACACACGTCTCGAAAGACACTGGAAAGCCATGATTCATTCAAATTCATATTCACATTCCATGGCCTGGGAGAAAACTGGGCATCCTTTACCGCAGACGAGAAGAACACTCACCACACGTAATTCATGTCATGTCTGCTCGCATATTATTCTGATGAATTGCCCAAATAAGGAGGAAGAGAACATTGCAAGATTGTATATGTGTGTGTGTGTGTGTTTGCTCATGAATATTCCCTAAAAGAAAAAAAAAAAAAGAAAGTTGGAGTGAATTGAGGGTACTGTTGAGAGGGCAGCGCTGTTGAAGTGTCAGTCTAAGATGCACATTTTGTCGCGGTATGACACATATCTTCTGTTAGGCGCTTTATGCATGTAGGCGGATGGCTTTTTAGCCGAGTGTTTGTTCCTGGCTATTGCACTGCGTCTTGTCATGTGATGTAACCACGAGTTGATAAGTTAGCTAAAACACAAAAGTGGATGAGCAGTGTTGGGCTCCACTGGCTGCTCCGTGCAGCTCATACTGTGCGTCCTTCCACTGCCTCGAAAGATGTACACGATGCCCTGAAATGAAGTTATTGCTTCCAATTCGTACACGCAAACAATCATGCATGAACACACAGAAAGTGCATTAGCTCTCTTCTCTCCCCGTCAGTCATTTACATTTCTGGCTAGATGGAAAAAGGGTAGTCAATCACTGCTGTTTGTTCAGTAACCAGCAACACAAAGCGAGTAGCTCATTTGCTGTTCTGATCTGGATGTGGTGCCACGGGAACTGAAGTCATTTCATTTGAACAAATGTTTCAATTACTACCCTTCGCAAAAATTAGGATAAATCCATTCGCATAGAACCATTTTGGCAAGAGTAACAACCCTGATTCATGGCTAATATCTAGTGGAGCCTGACAGGCCTCGATATCATCCTATGGGGCACTTCATGGTGATGGATAGCCCCGCCCCCCTTTGAGCCATTTGTCGCTTTGATGAATGGGTACGGCACGACTGGCAGCCGCAACGGCGAATCTGAGTCCTGTCGCTGAGTGTGATAAACGGCTGCTGTGGCGACGCTCCTTTGAGACAGGAGACCTTGGCCAACAACCTCCCCAGAGGAGCTGAAGCTGACGTCTGATAGCTAGAACCCCCGAGCTCGTCCAAGAGCAGTGTCCATCTATCAGGGGAGACACCTCCCTCTGGTCATGGCAGGTTGGAGACAAATCCTGGAAACAGGAGCAGTCCTAGAAAATATCTGATTATGTGTCTCACACCCAAAGACTTTCTCACTTCCAATATGTCGGTAATGAACATGACATTTTGAAGGATCAAAAATGTGTCTCGAGTCTCTTCTCATTTGTAATGAGCACTGGAACTTCTATCCAATTGCTATGTGATTCGTAGCCCAGCATGGCCCATCACTGACTTATATTGACCTTATATACACACATATGTGTGTAAGTACAGTATATACTCTGTATTAGATACCCATAACTCACCAACAGTGAGCGCCTGAGGCATAAATCCAGTATCATCGAGATGATTGGGAAAAGTCAGGGCAATTGCCTCATGTTAGAGAAAACTGCTGACTGCGGGATGATGCAACAGCAGCACTCAGAAGCTGAAGTAGAAGGAGTTTGAATCTTGCAGAGAGCTCAAACACCAAAACAAATCTCTAAAACACACAGCTCATTAAAAACTGAACCAACTGTCTGGCTTCTAACTTAAATGTAACAGGTATCAAAACAACAGCAATGACAGCGGACTGTCAAGCAAAGCGTTTGAGTTTAGAGGTGCAGTGAAACACTAATTGGGTCTGTGTGGCTCTCTTTTGGGAAAGCTTTTGGTCCGTGTTTGTGTGTGTCTGTGGGTGTGCGTTCACACACATACACCTGGTACTGACCTATAGGGATAAGATGAACATAAGGGAGAGAGAGGAGGAACAAAGTCGGAATGCTGACTCCCACAATGCATTGCCAGACACACAATCGACCAAGTAGGAATGAATCAGGCTGCAGCAGCAGAGGAAGTAGATCATTTCTCTCCCTTTATCACCTGTGTGTCACTAATGCTGCTGGGTAAAAAAAGATGGAGAGACGCATAGAGAGAAGAGCGTCATGTCCACAAAAGGAACAAAGTCAGTTAGACTGAGAGAGAGAGAGAGAGAGAGAGAGAAAGAGAGAGAGAGGGAGCAGACCCCATGAAATGCATTACACTGCTATATTCACTATTCTTTTAATGTTGGCTTTGTTACTCATTTTGCTCCTAAACTTAGTTTACTGAGGTGATAAACTGTGTTTAAAATATCCGTTTTTCACAGCACATATCCTGGCCATTATTTCTACTGGTTTTGATAACACTATCCCACCAGAGTAATTGCTGGCAACATGGCGAAATAAAAGTCTGACAGTGAGCAAGCTAAGCAGCAGCATTCAGCTGTCATTGCAGCTTCTTTTCATGCGGAGCAGGAAAATGTTCAGTGTTTCCTCTTTCCAGCTGCACTTGCCACACCTTTAATTTCCCTTCAGATGATTTCACATGTGAAAGCAGAGAGCTGAGAAGCTGAGTGCAGCTTGAGGTTCAGCTCTGTGAGGTCCTTGCTAACGTCCACCATGAAGGATGAATCACACAGCATTAACTTTATCCAAGAGCATTTGTCCTTGAAGCCCATCCAGTTTAATATGTTTTAACCTGGAATGATGCTTGAGATTAGCCTTTTCATCACCGTGACTGCGTCTCCACAAATGTGCTCATTCACACTGGCTTGCCTTTCACCTCAACACAAAAATAATTGTTTGTCCATTTCTACTGGAAAGCGCAACACTCCGCATCTGCTTTTGTATTGCTGACAGCCGCCATGACGCACTGACGTGACATCAATGTGTGTGTTACTCAGAAAAACGTGTCAGTCTGCTATTTAGTTGTTTTCATTATCGCTGAAAGAAGTACTTGCTTTTTTGCATTCATGAATTGCCTCGCAGGCTGGATCAAGTGGTCTCTGAGCCTCTGTCTCAGAGGAAAGAAAAGCTCTGTTTATGAGTGATGCGCTCCGTGTTTCTTATCCATAGAAAGACAAATTCTCAAGTACATTGCATGCATTGCAAGCAGACCACAGCTGGAAGCAGTCTGTCTTGCACTTTGATGGGATCTTGGTTACAGTCAGCTAGGTGTAAATGAAATTTCAACAGCTTGTTCAAAATTGGAAAAAAAAAATTAGAGCATCTGCCACCACTTCTAAGTTTGGCATCAACCCTGCCTACATGCATAATTTCCACACAATGGATTACAACAAGGACAAAATTTAGATGATGAGAACACATATTTAATAGCAGGTGAACAGTTGATTCAAGCCATATCATTATCTAGATAACATATCTAGATTCAGCCTGCATTTCTAATGCCAGGTGTAAATGTGGTAGGAGAGTTGGACGGTGAGGACGAAAAAGAATGAGAAATGAGGTGTGAAAAGAACAGGGAGGAAGTGCCAACTCTCTGTCTCCCCCCCCCCTCTCTGTACATGGTATAATGACAGAGGAAGACTCGTGACTGGTGTGTAATTATTATTAAAATGTTCCACATTCCCATTCCAAATTTTAAGCCAGATTCATGGGGACAAAAAGGCAGAGATGTTTGACAAGTCAGAGTCAAGTACAGAAAGTAACGTGTGTGTGTGTGTGTGTGTGTGTGTGTGTGTGTGTGTGTGTGTAAGTGAGAGTGAGTGAGACAGAGAGAGCGAGAGCTGCCAAGGACAAGTTGTCATCATCAGTACAACGTGGGAGGCAGCTAGACTGACTATTGATTGGATCCTAAGGGAGGGTCTCGGCTGCTTTCGTTCCATGTGTAAGAGTGTTTCTCTGTGTGGGTTTTTTGTGTGTGTATGTGTGAGGGAGTCAATCAGGAAGCAACAGAGAGACTCTATAGACTAACTTGTGTGTGTAGGTACGATGCATTGTGTCACCTGCATGTGCACCCAGAGTAGGATGTGATGGAGAATGAAACTGGAGATGCGCATGCAGAGTGCTGGTGGCAGCTTCAGTTGAGCCAGTTTTTTTTTTTGTGTGTGTGTGTGTGTGTGGATGTTTAGCACCTTCCTATCACCACCTTCCATCGCCCATTGGGGTGATGCCTTGGATGATGGGACTGTGAGAAGCCAATTGCTGTCAGTTTACACACACACACAAGCCGAGCTGCTAAATAAAAAAAGCAGATATGCACAGCTCTGCACCACTGAGCTGGCACCACCACCTGAACACGCGAACATGCACGCCCACACATGATCCCCCACCTCAAATCCCAGAGGTACACACTAAGACAAACACACACACACACACACACACACACACACACATTCTGAGATGAGTTACCTGCCAGGTAATTGAATTATGTGAAGTGTTGATTCCACTAGCTATCTGGTTTATCATCCTCATTTGCATTTCACATGACAGCTGTAGTGCAGCATAGCAAAATAAACTAGTCAGTGTAATCAGTCAAGTTTACTAGTGTATATGTTCACTTTCTCTGCTCTCATTGACCCAGTTCCAGCTGCAAAAAGCTATTTTCAGCCAATAATATTAAGGTAGTACAGACAAAACAATTACATAAGCAAACGCTCTGTGAGGATATGCCAAGCTAAATGCTTATATCAGCATGCTAACATGCTCACAATGCTGATGTTTAGCAGCTTTACCACACTCACCACCCTAGTTGGTAAGCAAGTATTGGAGAAGTGGACATTTTGAGCTGATGATGGCACTAGATTAAAGATCACTGGATCACCACAAAGATTACAATTCATCCAGCGTGTGGATGTGTGTACCAGAATTCATCGCATCGTCCTGGTCCTGGTGGTTGGGGGACACCGTCTGGGCACCACAGATATCTGTAACAAAGTTTGTGCCAATCCATCAAGCTGATGTTAAGATATGTGACACGATAAGTGAAAACTTTCACCTGCAGCTGGCACTATAGGAAAATTCAGAGTGGGTCACCGCCATCATTAAAACTGATTCCATAGGCACCATAGATATTTGTAACAAATTATATGGCAGCTGTTGAAATGTTGAGATGTTAAGATATTAAATGTTGACATTGCCATCCACAGAGTCACGCCACGAGAGTAGATGTGTGACTTAAATTCACCTGGAAGCCAAAATAATCCTGGATGTGTAAAAAACTATTTGCCAACCGGATCGACTTAATAAGGCGATAATAGGCCAGGAACGTCCGTCTGTCAGCTTCTTCTGAAGGTTGATAAGGCAGCAATATTCACAGAAAATACTGTCATGTTGTAATGGCTTCAATTAGCTGCAGTGCACACTAGGTGCTGACCAAACATCAGTGTCACATGACTGATCAGATTCTGTGTTAATCCAGCCTTTATTGGAGGGTGTGGGGTGGACCTACAGCTTGTAAGCCCACAGTGCTGTCTTTACATGCGCTCCATCTCAGTCTCTTTGCAGCTTTGTACAATAATGTCAGAAAAGTATTATAATCATATTGCGTCTTTCATCAGTGATTTACACTTGCCGGTACAATGCCTCATCGGTTTTAAAAGAGGGCCATAAATACTCACTGCCACGATTCAAGCAGCAAAGCTCTCCCTTATTTCCTTTCTATTAAAATTCAGGGGTTATGGAGTGAGCTTTGATATTAGATCCATGGGGTCTATGATCAAAGAGCAGAAAATACATGGTGTTACACCCTGTAATAATTTACCAGTGACGCAGGGCCTGCCAACCGTTCCCACCAGGGTTTTCCATTAGCATGTTATTGAGTCTGGTGTTTACAGAAATCACACATAATGGCCTGTATAGTAAACTGCGTGACTGCAGTGCATTGATTTGTGCACGGCCTCATAGAAAATTGCAGCTACTTATGTGCCTAACTGAAGGAATGAAGACATGAATGAATGTCAGGATGAATCAATGAATCATTAGGATGTGTTCATACCGTCTAATCCTCCTTGGGACTCTCATCTGTCTCTCTTGTCCTGCCTGACATATATTAAACTTTTAAAAAGGTTAAAAAGACCTGCACATAGAAAAAAAGGAACACTAAATGATAGACAGCAGACAGAACAATACTCCACAAGGACAACTCTCCTGACGTGTATCTTTCAAAGGCCAGAGAGTAAGTGTCCTTAGCTGCCTTTAGGCTTCAAAGCTCCGGCTCCCCCCACACCCACACTCCCAGGAGGACGATAGCCTAACTGAGTGGGAACTCGACGACCCTCCAATCACCATCAAAAGTGAGAGAGAATGTGGACAAATAGAGGGGATGGGAGGAAGAGTGCAGCACCCTGGGGTGAGCTAAAAAGACTGCCTTCCTCAAGGGAGGTCACTCACATGCAAGAACACACAAAGGCACAGCACAAGTAAAGGGCTAAGAAAAAGTTAAGCACAAGTGAACAGAGAGGGGAATGAGGCATGGATAACCATCACTCAGGGAAAGAGGCAGCAAATACGAGAGAGGGAGGAAACAAAATGAGGGAGAGTGAAGAGAGGAAAAAGCTGAATGCAAATAAGGATGTGAAAAAATTGAACAACAAAAGTTTGTGTTTTATTTCCAAAGAAAAAAAGAAACTAGAATTACCACTGCAATTGTGGTTGTATGCCTCTGCCAACCAGTAAAGCTGCAGCTTACATCCAGGCTGTCCAGACTCTTTTAATATATGTAGTGAAGACTTTGATGGAATATAATAAAAGGTATAAAAGTGTAATAATAAGGTAATAAAAGTGGATTTTTCAGCAACATGGAAGTTATCTCATATTAACATGTATGATTCCAGTAAATAATTTCCAATGAGAAACACTTAGAGACTGTTTTTCCAGAGACTGATGGAGGGTTTCATCACATGGTGCAACAACAATCACCTGAAGCTCAACATCAGCAAAACCAGTGAGCTTGGGGCGACTACAATGACTCAGATATGGATGCTGCTTCAAAGAAATGTGGATGTTTCACACACATCCTGGTAGATCAAAAAGATCTGTACAGTTTCAAGGTGAACACCCAAGATCAGTGTCACCAATTCAGCATCTGACCAAATGTGAAATATGGTCACAATCACTCCATGCTATTAGACATTTGTGTGAATTTTGTTATATTTACTGTATGAATTCTTGAGTTATGGCCAACAATGTATATTGTGTGGACACAGTGACCTTTGACCTTAAACCACAAAAATCTAATAAGTTCATCCTTGAGTCCAAGTGGACATTTGTGCCAATTTGAAGAAATTCCCTCCAGGCATTCCAGAGATATCGCGTTCATGAGAATGAGATGGACGCACAGATGAATGGCGAACCTGGAAACACAGCGCCGCTGGCTGCAGCTGTTGCCATCGCACAGACATAAAAAATATAGCAAGTGGGACAAAGAGAAAAGCCCTGCAGTCACAGGCCTCCGGTCAAAACTCACACGCTGTAATCCGACACCCTCCTATGCAACATCCCATGCAATTATTTAACATTGTTATGCAATTAGTTTTTTAACAATAGGGCCCTATTCCAGCCCACTTTTTGATCACACTGCCTTATTGCCACACTGGGTGGATGGAACGATTGTGACACTAAGATAAACTCTCCATCCTCCAGCCTCTGAGTCAGCTCTCTGAATGCATAAGATAGATCACCAAGACTGGTAATAGTGTTGTTTTCCACAAAATAGAGCTTCAGCTTCATTCACAACACCCATAGAACACTACAGCAATGCATAGCTTAATTGTAGTTTTCTGTGCATGATACACTAAGTACCAGTGTTTACCATGTAAACAGGTAAACAGAGAAGGATAATGATCATATTTATCACAGTTGGGCCTACACTGTACACGCACTAACTCACTGAAGAACAATAACAGAAAGCAGCTGGTTGGTAATTGTACTGAGCGTCATTTACATAGGGCAGCCCAGATTAAGGAAAAATCAAGTTTGGCATTTACAGAAACCTACAACTCCCAAGTGTTAGGCCTAAATCACAGCCCATGTATAAAATACAGAATAAACCAAGATATAGTGTCCATTAAATGAAATAATGGCCAATTAAAAGGATGAGGAATCTCTATTCCATCTCCTTGTTTGGTTTAGCAGTACTGTGCAGATGAATTCTGGCATCAGTTTTGCACCATTACTCACATACTCCACCCTCTGGTATGGAGGAACACACCTCCAGTGGCTGTCAGTACACTGGCACTTACACTCGGCGCTGCATTTGGCAGCCTTTGAGAAAACAGCAACTTCAATTTGAAATGAAGTATATCAGAGGCCTGAGATGGACGGAGAGAGCAAGGAGGACGGAAAGAAGGAGAAATCAGGGACTCGCTCAGAGGCAACAGCAATACTTCATCATCCACCGACCAAGAGGTGCTGGTGTGTGTGCGTGTGTGTGTGTGTGTGTGTGTGGACATGTATTACTCATACTGTGACTCACTGTTCTTATGAGGACCAAATGCAAGTCCGTATAATGTAATTCATTCAATTTTAGGGTGAAGACTTGGGTTAACGTTAGGGTTAGGGTGGCTATGGTTATGGTTCAGGTACTTCTCCAGGAAACGTCTATGTAAAGTCCCCAAAAAGGATGGTAACACAAGTGTGTGTGTGGGTGTGTGTGTGTGTGTGTGTGTGTGGGGGGGGGGGGGGCGACTTGCCCTAGACATTGTTATAACAGTGGGCAGCGAGCCAACAGAGGACATTTTGGAGGTGCTCTGTCGATTCCTAAAAGTTTGGGACGTTGTGTAGAACATAAGCAAAACTGATTTAAAAAAGAATCATTTGCTCATCCTTTCTGACGTATACTCAATTGAAAACAGTCCAAAGACAATATGCTTAATGTTTGACCTCATCAGCTTCATTGATTTTTTTTGTAAATATCTGCTAATTCTGAAGTTGATGCAGCAACACGTATCAAAGAAGTTGGTACAGGAGAAACTAAAGACTGGGAAAGATGTGGAATGCTCCAAAAACACCTGTTTGGATCATTCCACAGGTAAACAGGTTCAATGGTAACAGGTGATAATATCATGATTGGGTATGAAAGGGGCATCCTCCAAAGGCTCAGCTGCCCAGTCTGTCCAGAGTCATACAATACATGTAGTGTCGACAAATGAATGATTTCCAGAGAGAAACACGCTGTCTTCACTCAGAGACTATTTTTACAGAGTTCAGACACAGAGAGCGTCGTCACTTCACTGTGACTTCGCCACAGCTGTTACCGGCGCGGGGGCATAGAAATGAGGTCACTGGTGTGACAGAATCTTAAAATACCATTTAAAAAGTATTCTTTATGTGACTGAAATGTATGTACATTAAATAAAGAGGACTTTTCCTAATTCTGCAGCTCTTGATAAGTGCATGATATTACTGCAGCTAAGTAACCAATGATTTACCAGGAAATCATCAGTTCACTTACATTTTCAGAACATTTGCCACAGGGAGAAGTCCCTTCTTGGTTATTTGAAAAATTACCCCCCCCCCCCCCCCCCCCAAAAAAAAAAGAAGCACATTTACTCTTATTATTATTAGACATTAAAAGAAAAGTTTCAATTGCACTTTTGTTTTTATCAAAATGAGTAGAAACACAGTTCCACACTTGGGATGTCAATGTGTGTGTGTGTGTGTGTGTGTGTGTGTGTGTGCGTGTGTTTGGTGTGTGGTGTTGTGAGAGGATACAATTTAAGGCAGAAGGAAGGGAGTCCTGATTTATTTGTCCAAAGCTACTGATTGCTACGTTCAAGGGCATTGCCTGTAAAGCTGATGGATGGGAATTGTTTGCACTTTCCTTCCTTCCCTCCTTCCTCTCCCTCTCTCTCTCTCTCCCTCTCTCTCTCTCTCTCTGATCAGACACTCCTGGAGACCGCCAACATAACTTTTCCCGTGGGCAAGAAAAAAGAGGGACTGGACAATAAAAAAAGCAATTTGTCTTGGAAGCGATTACTGATTTATTTGCCTCACTATAGTCCAGCATCGAGGCTGTTTGCTCTGCCTCAGCCGGGACACGACGGAGAAAAGCTCAATGCATCTTTTGTGGGAACAGCAAATTATGTGTGCTTCCTGAAAACTATTACATCGTTCCTTATAAATACAATGAGTGTGTGTGTCTTAAAATCCTCGAGCATAAGTAATTGTACCTCCACTGAAACAAATCTCCACACACACACACACACTTACAATAATACAGCATTGGCTGTTAACACCCTGTCAGCCACATGGGGTCAGGTTCGGGCAAGTAATGTGATAAACACAGACGTACGCGCACACACCCACACCGATAAAAGAGCCGAATTGGTAGCAGTCAGTAAAACAGGCTGTGCTCTGTCTGTTGGACAGTTAGCGTTCTAAAAAACAGACGATTCTTACCTCAGATGTTATTACGACATCAATTTCACCCTTATTGCTTCTGTCCGCGTCGGCCAGTTAATGTTCGAAAATACATAAATAGAAGAAGAAAACAGAGCACTTTGTTGCTGTGCTTTAGAATACATCTCATAAGTGCCATACGCTGCTCATCCACTGAGTTTTCATTTTTGGGAAACAATTAGAAAATGCTTTTATGTTAGCTCCGAATGCTACCTTCCCTTCACTGCTGTGCAGCTGCTGCATGTTCCATTTAAAGAGCGATTCCAGTCATTTAGTCTGGCACCACTGAAGAGTTAAAGGACTCATAGGAGATGGATTTAAAAACAACAATAAACAAAACGGAGATATCCTGATGTTTCAGTCTCTGGTATTGTTCAAGCTCCGACAATGCTCCAACATTTCCTACAGTATTATGCAACTCAACAGCGTCTTTCATGTTTCCTAAATGCCACAAAACACACTAAACAACAGTCGTCACAAGGTGAGCAGCACTCCTAAAATCAGCAGTGGCCCTTTAATAATGTGAAATTGGCCAATTTGAAAATGCCAGAGTGAAAATAAAGTATCAATCTAATAACTCAGTGGTGGTGGTTTTACCAGGAGGTCACGCTCCTGCGCCTGTATCAAAACTAACACGGTCAATGGACACTTACAACACACACACTGACCAGAAACACACATGTAGGCTAATGTGTGTGTGAGCTAATATGGATACAGTGGACAGTCCACCAATTCTTAGCTTGTGCCTTATGTAAACACAGTGGTGTGTATTGATGAACCAGAGCTTGCCAGTGTCCCATTGCACGCTATCTGCTCCTGCACGCACATTCTCTGTCAATACACACATGCGCACATGAGCACGAGCGCACAAACACACATGTAATACATACTGTCAATGTATTTATGATGTTGTCTAACACTTTTTAAAAGTTTTTTTTCTTTCTTTTTTTTTTTTTTTTTACTCTTGTCTGCTCTGTTGATCAAGTTAGAACCAAAATCTTTTCATGAAATCAATTTTAAAAAAATAACATTTGGCGTATGGACTCATGAAATAAAAAGGAGTAGTCCAGCACTGCAGCATCTGCCAGAACTTTACACAAAGAGAAATATTGATAGTCGGACCATTAATGTACTGCTTTTCCCTTCTTGTCCTCTTTCATTTCTCTGTTCTTCCCTCCGCCTCTTTCCCGCTCTCTCTCCCTTTCTATGTCTCTCTTTCAATAGCGGCAAATCTCCAGTGTTTACAGAGCTGCTGAACGGAGAGCTTAAATGGCAATATTTGAAGAATGTCAGCAATAGCCCAGCTCTAACCTCAATCTCTCCCGCTCGTTCTCATACACACACAAACACCCACAAAATGGAGGGAACCAAAAGAGAACACATGTGGAGCTGCGAGACGCCGTGTTTACTTGATTGCATTGCCTTGCTAAAATTGGAGTGTCCCGCAGCCTGCCTCGCACTGCTCTATCAGGACTGCCCTGGACTGGGTCTACAGCAGCTGCTGGGCTGATGGAGGAGAGGAGAGGAGAGAGAGGTAACAAAAAAAGGAGCAGAGCAGAGGAGGAGAGCTGGGTTCAGTGCACTCTTGGACCCAATGTTCCCAGATGCTTTGGTGCAGATGTGCTGTGTCTCTCCACAGGCGACACTGGACATGGGGCCAAAGTATGGAAACACTGCATGCCCAGGGACCACAGTCCACACACACACACACATACAGAGAGAGAGAGACATGCAAGCGCGCACACACGTATAAACAGGAGACACATTACAGGGACCTCTCTTTAGAATGTGCCTATTGTTAGGATCAGTGAGTAGGTTTTGAGTTTGGTGATGTCAAACTGTCAGGTGCTGCAATGCAGCATTTTATTACTTTGCCCATTACACGTTAATTAGTGCACAAAGTAATGAATTATTATTTTACCTTCTGACTGTTCTCTTCACCATGGAAGGAAAAGTGTGTCCACATTGGTCCACATGAGTGTAGGTCATAGCTGCACTCCAGAAGTAGATGTTTAGCTCATGTTTAGCTTGTTTAGACCATGTGGATGTTTTCCTTATCTCCTCTACACACTCCGTGGCTTACCTATGATTTATGAGCACATACCACTTATATTCAGTAGGGCCAAGTTGTCGCTTTCTCGCTTTTGGGATTCTAGTGGCATAAAATTACTAAACAGAGTTCGTGTTGAAGTGTCTGAAGGGAACGATCTACATGGAACTGTCATTCCTCATTACGTAACGGGCAAGATGGCCAGCTGACACTCAAACCCCGGCTTTATATTGTGTAGATGACCTGAAAATGCACTTCTCTGGACTCTGCACATCCAGGGTTTTCTCAGCAAAATAGCTACAGTTCAACTTGGAACCAACCCAAAAATGTCATTGTCCAATTATCACCCTTTACAGTATTATGCTTATAGTTAATATAAAAGTTAAAAAGTTGAAAACAAATCCAGTGTGTTCAGAGTTAAAACAAAATCAGACGAAAAGTGTGAAATAAAGTTGTTCTTTCTAAACTAATTCTAATTAGGCAGATAACTGCTTTGTCCGTCCTCTGCCATTCTAAATGAATCCTAACAGGCACACCAGCATCTGCAGAGTTCATTCATCTAAAACAATCTGGAGGTAAACTAAGAAAGAAAACTCTTGTTAGCCGCAGCCTTTGTGTTCAGAGGCGATGATGGTGCTGAGAAACAAACACCTGTGTTTTACCTGTCTGCTCTTGCTGAGATCCACAGTGTGGTTGTAATGTCAGTGTTACACAGTGGCCAAAGGACTGTAGCAGATCTGAGCATTTCTCGATGATCTCATCCAACGGACTTCACAAACTGTTCCTAGACGTCTACATCACAAGCAGCCACCAGTGATGAGGTCAAGGGTCACATGTACCAGCGCTGAGACCACTGATGAGGGTAAATTCATACACACGTCTGTAATACACAGCACATGTATTTCACTGATTGTTTACCCTGTCCCACACACACACACACACACACACACACACACACACACAGTCATCTCCCACTTGTCACACTCCGAGGCCTCATCACACTTTCATTTTCTGATTGTGTAATCTGCCTCTGAACCAGATACACACGCACACACACACACACACTCTTCCACTCACCTCCTGAGCCACGAGGGATGAGATGCGGACAGCCCTTCGGACCCTGGCGTTCCTCCCCCCCTCCTGGGGGAGGCTGTCTCGCCCACTCAGCGACATCTCGCTCATCTGGTCTGCCCAGGAGCCCCTGCCCAGGGGGATGGGAACGTCCCACCGGGCATCCCCCGTCCCTCCCCAGCTGGCCCCTCGCGCCCGCCCGCCATCCGCACTCCCCCGTCCTGCCACCCCGTCGGCCGTCCTCCCCCCTCCGCTCTCCCCCAGAGACGGAAAGGGCGAAGGCGGCACCACAGTTGGCACCGTCGGCACCGTCACCGTGCCCCCGAGGCCTCTTCGTGTCCTCCTCCACCTCCTCACCCCCCTCCTCCTCCTCCTCCCCCTTGACCGTGCTGTTACTGGTCAGCCTCCAGTGCTCCGGCAGCGACAGAGAGTTTTGGCTCCTGGGGTTCGTCCCTCTGCCTCCCCTCAGTCTCTGCTCTCTCCTGCTACTCTGCTGTCAGTCTGGCGCGCTCTCCCTCTGTGTCTCTCACTCTTTCCGTTGGTCCGTCTTTTGTTTTCTGTCTCTCTGCCTGTGTCTCACTCAGTCTCTTGGGGCTGGTAGAGAAACAGAGCTCGTATCAGATCCACAGCTGTAGCCAGTCTGACTGAGCGCGGAGCCAAACTGCTGCTGCTGTTGAGACTTCCCTGCGCTCAGCTCTCTCTCTCCCTCCCTCTCTCTCTCTCTGCTTCTGTGTTGAAGCTCTCTCACTGTTCCTCTACACAGGATCCCTCTCTCTCCTCACTGAACTCGCTCTTTATCAAGGATTTCCTTTTGTTCTCTCTTACAATACACCTGATCTCTCTCTCTCTCTCTCTCTCTCTCTCTCTCTCTCTCTTTCTCTCTGGGTTGTCTCTCTGCTGCTCTGTTACTTTGCTTCTTGGGCTCTCCTTTTCCTCCTGTGTCTCTTATTCTTGCATCCAACCTCTGCTTCATCTCTCTAACCTGAATCCCTTTCTTTTTATCCATCTTCTATGTGGTCTCAACCGCACAAACTGTATCTATGTTTCTTTTCCTGTTTAATTCTTGAACTCATTCCCATTCTTTGACTGTCCTGTTTCTTCTTTTTCTGGGAGACAGACCAGGCCCACTTCTCTTTACAGGTAATGCAAACAGCACAGTATTGATTCAAGCTAAAACAAGCACACACTCAAATTATGGTATTTGATGTGCTTCTGGTTGAACAGTCGCATGCAAATCCATTAAGCCTCCATAGAATGGGTGCCGGATACAAAAATGTCAAGACATCACTAAGACAACTTTGAGATTTGATGTTCCTATAACTTAGATGTGGGTTGATATGTCCCTGGAAAAGATTTATACTGTTGCATGGGAAGTGATGTAATAGTCATTTGGGTGCAATAAATGGATACAGAAAAGCACATTTAAGCTTCAAGCTTGTGAGCCACAGCCGCTGACAAAAGTGAGTCTGCACCAAAGATAAAGAAAACTTATATTTGCACTTCTCAAAACTTTATTCAATAAAACATTTCTTTAAATTTACTTTCTGCGGTCTGCTCCTTTCCCTCCACCCCCTCTCCCTCTCTTTAAATCTCAGCCTGGGTCAGTACTAATTGCTATACTACATAAAAAAAAACCACCCCATCCCTCCCTCCATCCATGCAGTCAGCCTTTGCAAACTCTTAACATCTCTCTCTGTTACTACATCCTCTCATCCCCTTCTGTTCGCTTCTCATTACTTAACATACTGCTGGATTAGTGTGTGTGTGTGTGTGTGTGTGTGTGTGCGTGCGTGCGTGTGTGTGTTTGTTAAACAGCGCGTGTTTCACACCCTCAACCAGGATTCTGCTTCCACAGCTTTTTGGGTCTGTATGTCACTTTCTGTGCCTCCCTCTCTGCACTTTATCTCTCTCTCACTTTCACTTCAGTAACTTTACTGCCAAACAAACAAAAACACGTTGTCTAGGCAACTTGGAAATTGTCAAATTTCCAAACCACTAAACCACAGTTTGCATCTCTTTTGCTCTCTCTGGTTTTCACACTGATTTCACATCTGGATCCAACACAGTCTTCACTATAGCATCAATGAAAGCAATTAATTATGTACGAGAAGGGGTCATCAGTAACGGCAAAACATCAACAACGCTGCTCGACTTATTCTGGTTAGAAAAGCCAAGCCGCATGTCAGCAACCCTTCCTAAGTGTCTTTGAGCATGTGAATTCCTGCCGCCTCCTGCGGTGCTCCTCTTTGGCTGAGAGCTACCTCTAACCTCATTTGTGGATGCAAGCGAAGAGAGGATTCCCCTACAGGGATTTTAAAAAGTATTGGATAATGATTTCCTAAATTATTAAATACCACCTGCTCCTTGGTGAACTGAATGAGCTCCACAGCTCTGGAGGGCCTTTCCAACCAACTCAACAAAGTGTTTGGACTCTTAAAATAATGCCAGAAGGAAAGATTTGTGCCTAGGGGGAGTTGTTTCTTGAAAATATCCTCAATGGAAAATAAGATGTTCATTTGACCACAGTCAGAACTATCCTCACATAGACCATCAACACCATCAGTATTGTTGGAGAATCACATGGGATAAAAAGCACTTGAATGTTATTGCTATTATTTTTATCATCAAATTTTATTTAACCAGGTAAGTCCCATTGAGATCTTTTTTAAGGGAGCCCTGGAGAGGACAGCGGCACTGCAGTGTTCTCAGCAGTATACATGCAACTATTAAAAACACACAAAACAAGCATGCAGTATTCAGCATCAGCCAATCATTGGTCTGCAGCAGCAGAAGCAGCATATATTGATTTGTTGTGAGCCTATTTGTATGATGGGAGGTTATGATTCATACCAAATGATGCTGGCTTCTGCTGACCTAGTTTGTGTGTGTGGAGGTGTATGTGCACATTTGGGTGTAGACATATTTGTAAGATATGCGGTAATCACTTGGTGTCAGACACTCAAACATGCGTCCCTCTTTCAAGAGCCTACAGTGACTGGAGGAGTGGCAGCAGCACCGAACGGGCGTACATTAAGGTTTTTCGGACGACGCGGCCAAAAGGAAAAAAAACAATAATTGCAATGGCCTGGAAATATTCCTTGATGAATCGCACTGAGAATAGTGCGCTTTATGAATCTCATTACCAAACCAAAATTGTTTCAGGCAGAGCTGTGTGTGTATGTGTGTGTGCGTGTGTGTGTGCATGTGTGTGTGTGTGTGTGTGAGAGAGAGAGAGAGAGAGAGAGAGAGAGAGAGAGAGAGAGACACACACTCTGACAAGTCCTAGAACACACTCCTGGCGCTGCATGAATGGGAGCCACAGAGCTCCTAGCTTGGAGCTGTTACAGGGACACATACTATGAATGCAAGCACACACATACATACACACACACAGACATGCATACAGACATGCACACAGATGCAAGCGGTGTGATATATTTTTCCTGATTTAGCTCCATTTCTGGCCTTACTTGGTGAAACAGCACCAACAGAGCAGAGTGCAGCAGTGGCAGACATGGGTGCCAAATAACATAGATAATATAATGTTAGCACAACATCGCTGCTAATTAGACCAACAACTTTCAGAATTGGGCCGATTCAAGAGGGCTGCTACAGAACCTCAACTTTCACAACTTTCTCTTGTACATATTTGGGACGGCCTTGCTGGAATCCACAGCAGGAACATTATGTACCTGCTTCTGTCTGCAATACACAGACAGTGTGAATGCATTCTTTTCCTTCACTTATACTTAATGCAGATTTAGTTTGATGGCATAGCTGCATAAGCGGAGGGTGAAGTTTTCACCATCTTCATCAGTTCATATAACTTTGTTGTTTATGTCCTGAAACCTTAAAACCTGCTGGTCCATCCAGGCTGACAGTTCATCCTTCCTCCAATCCGAATGGATCTCTATGTCTCTTTCATCTGAGGCTTCATAAATAATAAACACAGCAGCAATGCGGACCTATATGCCAACACAGGGTGGCTGTTTTGATGGATGAGGCAAAGTCTGACCCTTGCTGCCTTTGTGGATATGAAGTGTAACACTGAAATACAGAAAAGACCTTGACCAAGGATCACTCAACATACTAAAAAAAAAACAAGTCTGAGCCGCTGCTCCAGTGACACTGCAAGGCTTTGAGCTCCTCACCATTTTTATACTTTCTTTCCCCGTTCCTTCCCATTTATCCTGTAAACAAAGCCATATTTAGATGCTAAAATGACGCTTGCTTCTCACACTGCCACCCAAAACATCTCCAACTATAGACATGAAGAAGTAATTTCAGATTACAGATGACTGCAGCTCCTCTTCTTAAGTTTCAGGCAGAGGCCAGCACTGGTGCAGTCGACACACTGCATAATATAAAATCAACAGAATGCCTTTAATATCCAAACAACAGGCATTCAACAGTGATGAAGGCAAGGAGCTAAACAGATAAATACCAGTTAACTGGCTGCTGAGGAGACATTTGTAGTAATGAAGGCTGCAGGGAAAGACTCCATAAAAGGAGCTAGAAACTGTTTGTCTCAGGGTGTTGACTGATGTGCGTACGGCATGGGAGCTTTTATTGTACAGTACAGACAACTTTGTAGAAATGATAAGAAAGGTGCAAAATTTCCAAAAACAACTAAAATAAGGTTTAGATCATATTTAAAGTATTTTGATGAACACTACATAGTTCATCTCTGCATGTGCATCCTAGCTAACACACAACTAGCTACAGACCCATGTAACAATGAACCTTTCCTTCTCCCCTATTCAGTCATAATTGGCTCACAGACATAATTCATCACTTGAATTATACACTTCTCCTCGCTCACTCCCTCCTTCCATCTCTCTCTTCCTCCCTCACTGCCAAACCCGGGGCGACAGCGGCTCTTTTGTTCTCATACAGGTTGCCGCGCAGAATGAATTCATCTTTAATCACAAAGATTATGGTGGCTCCCTGCTCTCCTTTTCCATTACGGTGCTCAGATGCCTCCCAGTCATCACTCATCCGCAGGGCGGAGACAGAGAGCACACTTATTAGCAATCACAGTGCTATCTTGACAGAAGCAGAATAAGGGGGCTGGGGCTGAGATGGCCAAATCAGTGCCAGATCAGTGATGGCGAAATCAACCTTCATATGAGCGGGAGGACTTACAAAAGATGTCCTTCAAATACACACATATGCTTCTCTGCAAGGGAACATGGAGGTGTCACATGTGCCATTATACAGGCTATGGTTGGTCCCTTTGTGAATTACCTGAAATGATCTTTTTTTGGCCTTCTGCTCTACTTTAAATGAAACTAATCAATGATGCTTTTCCAATATCAATAGGATGCACTCACAGAAGCACCTTGATACTTAACTAAAAAAAAAACCTGCGAGATAAGTATCCTGACAAGGCAGCAGGAAGCAATTATTTTCCAGGATATTAGTTTTATCAGAAGAGGTAAACACTTGGGTAATCACAGCTCCAACATCATACTAAATATGGACCTCTGAAAAGCCACAGCTTCTATTATCAAGGGGGAAGAGGAAGACTGAGATTTAAGTGCTCTTAAACCACATCAAGAGAAACATGGATGGTTTGAATCCTCAATGAGCTGTGTGACAGTGAGTGATGGCTGTTTCTTTGAATCCAAACCACAGCAGAAAGGCGTAAATTCTGTATTTGTTTAGGTTGGACCTACAAAGTATCTTGTTTACTGGAGTTTTGTTAGCCTGTCAACAAGAGTGTGTAATAGATGCACAGGTGAGTGGGTGCAATTGGGCTGGTTCTCACTGGGAATACTGATTGAGTGGTTTTGTGAGGATGCTGCATTGCTGTTAGTGTGATACATGGACTCAGGGAAAGACCTGGTAAGCAGGAAAAGCATATGTGTAACATGAAAATCAGATCATCAGTCCAGCCGGTGGTTTGCTTTAGTTAATCTAGCCGCACTGGGTTTTCTGACCATCCTTTCCTGGTTCCATAAAATATTGTGTTTTGGTCTCTCCTTTTGTATTTTGCTTAGATATTCCCACATTAATAAACAATGTTGTAGTTGCATGAGATCCACTGCATGACTTGTTTTTCTGTGCAGCTTCAAATCCCAAACTCAAACTCCCTCACACTCAACTTGGTGTGAACATGCCCTGAGAAAGACTTTTGATTACCTCCTCAGAGCCCTGGATCCAAACATGTAATTCCTACCTGCTTCTGTGCTGTTGTTTGGGGGCTAACAGTGGAGCAGGAATGCCCTCAGCAAAGTGAGCTCGCAGCTGGGATTTGTTGACACAACAAATCCAAAGACTTCCTTAGTCTATTCTCTACACTTGCTATATCCACCTATAGGTGTGCAAAAGTTTTGCTCCTCTTCAGCTGGGATTTATTAAAAAAGAGTTAAAGCTCAGCACATTTCCCCACAGAGAGGATATAGCTTCTCCACGGCAGCACAGCCACTTCAGTTTACATTAATGGTCTTCTAATTGCAAAAAACCTGCCCTGATTCATCTACACAGAAAATATAACTGTGCCATCTAAACGGCTATAATGTAGAAAAGGTCTCAAAGCTATTATTCATCTTTAACATAAAAAATATGAGGCATCAAATTTCCAAAGCAGTCTTCAAAGGGTTCACCGCAGCAGCCTGGGGATACCATACAGTTAATGATCAATCCTAAAATTACAAAAAGATTAACACTAAAAGAACAGGTGCCCATTCACAGATGGCACTAAAGATGAGGGTCGTGGTCATAGCTGTTCCACAGAGAGGGGAGAAATGCAACCATTGTTTAAATACGAGACTAACGGAGAACAATTTCACACAGTCTTTAGTGGATGCCGTTCACAGTGTTGCTTCAGGTTGTATTGCACAAGAAAAGTGACGGAAATAACAATGTAGAGAATCAAAAATGAGAGTCTACTTCCTCACCTCCACACACCTGGCCAATCACTGTGTGAAGTGAGCAGCAGGCATGTTGGGTTGTCAGTTTTAGAAAGTTAAAGAAATTCTGTTCTGGTGTTAGAAAGGTATGTGGGGAGGTGGGTTCCAGGTACTGTTCCAATATCTGACTAGCGTTTCAGTAGAGGCCTACCAGTCATTTTTAATTGAGCTTGCAAGTCAGATTTATGTAGGGTTCTTGCTCTTTCTCTTCTTTCTTAAAACAAAATTCAACATAAAATCTGTCTTGTAAAATGCTACTCAGTATTCCTAACTCATCTCCCAGTGTCCCTGCTGCTTACATTTGGTCAATGGGACCCGGCCACAGAAGAAAAAAAACTGGCATTCAGTTCGAACCAACACCAGCGCTGTGTGCTCAGCCAAAGGCCAAGATGGGATGTTCCAGTCTGCATAAAGAAGCTCTGTCTTCTGTCTGTCTGGCAGTCATCAGCAGGCGGTTGTTACTACTACGCTACCATTCCCCGACACAATGGACCAGGCAGCCATATTTAATTAGCTCTGGGGGTTGATTTACACAAACACAATGGATGCATCAGTTACCGCCTTGCTGGCTTGTCAATGGCCCCCTGGGTGGAGGCTGCGAGGGGGATCATGACAAATGATGTGTGAATACTGCTGCACTGACAGCCATCAGCCAGGCACGCGTGTGCGTACGTGCAGCAGTCAGGAGGGAAGCGTGTATACGTGTGCATGTCAGTGGTGGAAGCTGCGCATCAGCACTATATGTCTGTAAGCTTTATTTTTTGCAATGTGAGTACACATGTCGAGGGACAAAGTGACAGGTGTGTGTGTGGTCGGACAGGTGCACCAACACCTGCTCCACACACGTCATGCTACTCGACCCTCGCCATTTTAGCAATATGACTGAAACCAGTGGAATGGCAGTGCTTTATGTGATGCAGACACGTTCCTCAGGATACAGTATTGGACAATAAAACATTAATGGACTAACCTGACCTGTGCGCCATCAATATTAATGGTTTATTTACTGATGAACATTTGTTCTGCTGGTAGCACAAACTTTCCAATGAGCTGTAATCTGCCTAAAGCTTTGTCATGAGTTTGATGTTTACATTTGATTTAAACTTGGCTCTCTGAAATGAAATCCACCGTGTTCCTGCCAGTAAACTTTACTAATTATTGCAGTGATTGGATTTCCAAACAAATGTCTTGGAAGGACCTTGTGAGGTTAAAGCTTGTGGAGGGAAGAGTCCCCAGCCTAACTGACTGTGTAAAGAAAATGACTTCAACTACAATTTATTTCAGACCGTCATCAGAATTTTATGGCACAATTTTCTTTATGGTGTCAGACGGCGCAACTTGTATCGATTAAATGGGAATCTTGTCCTCAAATAACATCGGATCTCCTTAAATTGGATTTCATCAATGAGGGAAGAAGGCCTGGAGACAGACAGTGCAAGAGATGGATTGTTTTGGATGGTTTCCTTTATTAGGTTTTCAGACATCAGTGTCAGACATCAGTGAAGTCGGTTGTGACAGAGGCCCATGTGTTCAAACAGCAGCAGTGAGGAGTTCTCTAAAAGCTGCTGTGCTCTTTGTTAATGACCGGCTTACTGTGTTTGTCAGACACAAATACATTTTTTTTTTCTTCTGTCTTCTTCCAAAACACACTTGCAATGAGACGGTCAATGTGTTTCTAAAGACGAGCAGAACGAGGACGCAAAGGGAAAGCCATAGACGTGCTGTTGACGGGTGACATGCAGCCATGGTGGAGGAGACAAACTTTTCCTGCTTTGGTCAACTTCAACAGCAGCCTTCCTGTGTGCTTGGTGATTTGTCCACAGCTCCCACAACAGTGTTACACAGCGACGGCAACTCCCACAAGGTCAAGAGCGAGAATCATGTCAGTATGTCTGGATCCACTGTTGCAGAAGAGATGGTGTGTGGGTTGGGGAGGGGGCCGCGCTGAACAGACCAAGATCAGACCTTTAGCATGGATGTGGTCTAAATATGCTGCTCCTAATGGAGATTGAATGCTCTAAAAATTCCAAAGTGAACCTAGGGAGCAGTGAGGCCAGACCGAGTATGAAAAGGACCAGATTCCTCATTACACTGTGTTTAACGGGGCAATGGAGTACTGTCAATTCTCCCAAAATAGGAAATGAGATAACAACCATTTCATCGGAATGATGTATCTCATATATCCAGCTCAGTGAGTAGAGGGAATGGGTAATAGATAAAAAAAAAACTAATCTGTCTGACACAGGTGATTTACAGTTGCAAAAGAGAAAAAAATATGATGAAATATTGTGGCTGCTTCATACAAGGTGGAATATTCTTGGTTTTCAATGTCAATCATACATGAGGACATAAGTAATGCAGACCAACCAATGTGCATTCAACACACACCAGACCAGTTCATATGTGGTCATTGTTGCTGTTTGTAGAGAATCCAGGCTGATAAACTCATAAAACAGAGAACTGTAGAGTAACAGTGGGCTTAGAATCCATACCTGCATGCTCCCTCCCTCTCATCCACATGAGCGCCCCCACCCACATTTTTAAATGAATATTCTGCCGTAACCTCCATATATTAGAGCAAGCTCGAGTTGCCAGATCAATTTGAGAATCAAGAAGTGTAACCAGATGACATATTGTACAGTACAAATCGCCCACAGGTGTCACGGCACACTGGCCTTAATAGCAGTTACCTTATGAACTGTCTCCAGGGGCCTATCTGACGCTGATGTCTGTTACTTGGATTCAGTGGGATGCTTGGAATCCTCTTTCCCACCGTGAGTGCTTGTGCACTACACATATAGCTGTATACCAGTAAGAAAGAGGGAAACAGGATCATTTTAACATTGACAATTTAAACATGGTGGATTTGATATTGACAGATAATACAACTTGTATCTGGTTTTAAGAGGTGCTGCTGCCTCGCTCAGTCATGGAAAATGACTTTCTCTTAAAGCACTGATTCATGTTGTGACTTTTCCTTTGAAATAAAACAGCTCTTTATTACTTCTGTCTATTCATTACCAAAGCATTTATCAGTAATGCAGCTGAGATGGGAAAAAAATAATGTTTTGTGCTTCACGCTGATTTCAGTATTGCTCCTACATTTTGTACTGATGCACCTAAAATTTTCAGGAGGGAACACGAGTGATAGTAGTGGATAAAGTTCGTCTGGAGCCCTGGAGAAAAAAAGAACGGTGCTCATTTCCTAACACCTCCCTCCCGCGATGATCTCCGATAACAAATGACACCATTACTTCTCTCCAAGGCTTGTGTCGGTGTCCCACTTAATGTTTCCGTACTGCTGAGGTAGGCAGCGTTGCCACCTGCCCCCCTTCTTCCCCCGATGCCTCCTCCCCCCTCAGCCGGGTGTTGGGGCTGCATCTCCAGGTAGGAGGGTGGGGAACAGCCCCCTGGCTCATGCATCTTCCAAGGTATCCCGCCAATGTGACGTCCCCAGTTCCCACCTCCTGTATGCATGTGTGAGTAACGATGTGTGTGTGTGTGTGTGTGTGTGTGTGTGTGTGAGAGTGCATGAGTTTGACAGAGAATCAGCATCTGTGCATGAATGTGTGTGTGTGTGTGTGTGTGTGTGTGTGTGACTGTGTGGCTACAGAGGCCCCCAACTGTGGGCCAGGTGCTCCTAATGCTTAATATGACGTATCAGTGCTATATATGGCCAAGTTACGTGTCCTTGTATGACTGGATGTATGCATGCCGCTTGTGTGTGTGTGTGTGTGTGTGTATGAACTTGAGCAGATTGAGCTCATTTCCTCTTTCTCAAAAACATCTCACCTCTGTAGTTGGCCACTGTGGAGCAAGAGCATGTCGGTCTTTCTGTGTGTGTGTGTGTGTGTGTGTGTGTGTGTGTGTGTGTGTGTGTGTGACTGATGAAAGTGTCAGCACCACACACATCGAGTCATTCTTATATGACATAGCTGAGTTAGCTGAGCAGCATGAGCGTACACATACATGCATTATTGTGTGTGGGTGTGTGTTGGGCACATGTACGACACCACAGTGAGAAAACAGGATGCAGAAGTGACACAGGCGAGGTTGGTACTAACGCAGATCAGACTCCTGGCGGTATACTGAAAGTGACGACCTGATATACGCTGACCCCTCAGCACACACCCTCTTTTCACTCACACAACTTTGCATTCTGGCTGGCGTCCGGTGTCCGCTCAGCCTTGGGAAACGTCCAAAAGCCCTAAATTGTCCCCCCATCACTCAATGGCTTTATCGCTGCTGCAAAGATAAGTAAATAAATTAATAAATCAATAGACAAATAAATCTTCATTGCCTTTGATGGTGTGTATAAGTTGTCAGGTGGCAACGGACGGGAGGGGAATTACAGACGCACCAGTCTGACGCACATGGTACTGTACCCCAAGGACAGGAAGAGGACAACCCCAACAATCCCTCCACCCTCATTAATAATGTCCACGGTGAAAGGGGGAGATATGGGATGAATGAATATCTCTGGGGACGCGGAGGGAGGGAGGGATTGGGAAGGATGAGGAAGAGGAGGATGGCTTGGTGGAGGAGAAAGCTCCAGGGAGGCAGAGGAAGGGGAGGCAGAGGTCAGGGGTTGGCTGAAGGCGATGTGCAGGGCACGTGGAGTAAAGGAGGGCGATGCACGTGGAAAACGCCCGGGGCAGGGCGGCAAAGCTTGAAAGTCAGGCGAGGGAGATAGTGAGCAAGGAAATGAGTAAAGCTCTCCCGTCTATTAGTAATGCCGAGGTGCCCTTGTGCAAAGCTCCAGGGAGTGAGTCCAGAGACAGACATCAGAGAGCAGCCCACAAATATAGGAGGCGCGTTTGAAACTGTAGAAAATGTGTTTTTAGCAAACTCTTCCTGAACAAATCAAAAGTTTTGAAAACATACACACGACACAGGAATGACTAATGAGACGGGAGCCGAGAATCTGCTGACAGTGACAAAACCACACAAATAAAACCACAAGCTGATCTACTATCCCACAAACCCACCAGGAGCATTAAACAAATGGATCAAATAAATCAAATCAAAAAAGAGAAATAAGCCAAAGATGAATTACGCCAAGAAGACAGTGAAGCATCAGATAAGATAAAAGGAAGTGAGCCGAAGAAAATGGAGAGAAAACCGAATGAAGGGCTGAATCGAAACTGAACTGGATGTGATGAAAGGATTTTTTTTTTAGATGCTGTTAAACTCTATGAGCACGCTCTCCAACTCACCGCTCTGACTATGTGACACTCTTGATGAAGAACTATCTAATAAAGTGGTAGACAATGACAATAAGCATCTTTAATCTGGATAGTGAAGGAGTAGCAGTCACAGGCTGGGAAACAGAGGCGCATTGTTTTAAGGAGAGCAGAAATGCTGGAGGCTTGGGAGACACACAGAGGACTGAGATCTGTTAATTAATGAGCATCTCTGCAGTCTGACAGGACATTATGAGGGACGGGGGACCATGTGTTAGAGGAATAATCAGAGTGAATGCAGTATAAACAGTGTAAGACATTGAGGTGAGAAACCCCACATCTAATTTAAATTTTTAATGTATATGAAACTATTTGTTTCTGTCATGCAGTTTGCCATCTTTCTAAAATCCATCTGAAGGTTAAACTTTTTCTGTTTCATACTTGTGGTTCTTGTTTCTGACTGAACAAATTTCCTTTAAGAGTTTCAAAGTGTTCGATGGGATGAAGCCCTGCAGTCATACAGTATAACATCTTGAAGGCTGTGAGACAAGGTAATGGGGACCATGTACTGAACGGGGGACACACGAGTGATTTACACAGACAGGCTGGGATCAGAGGAGACGGGGCGTATAGGTTGAAGGCCAGGCTGAAACTATGTGGAGTCAGGGAATCAAGGACTGGCAGGTGGGTCGTCGGGATGCTAAAATAGGCATGAGGTGCAAAGGACCAAGGACTGCAAGTAGTACACAGTACGGAGTTGTATGACTTTTTCTGAGAGCTGGATATATTTAGGATTAAGTGCAGAGCTCTGGACCAAGCCGTCTGTCTGTGAGAGCAAGTTGATTGAGCTGAAAATCAAAAATCTGATGTCACTCTTAGCATTCAAAATAACTAAAAGACTCTGTCTCTGTCATAACTGTCCCAAGCTCCAGTTTAAGAAACCTGGCTGACAGACAGAAGCTGCTATTTGGGGGAAACTGTCAGTCTACTGGCACCTTCTCATTTTGTGTGCATACCCAAATGTGTATCACATACAGTGGTGCATAAAATCTGCTTTTCTGTATCTGTTTACGCACCCATGAGTGTGTGTGCATGCATATTTGTGTGTGCCTGTGTCAGCACGTATTAGTAAGCAAGTGTGTGTGTGTGTGTGTGTGTGTGTGTGTGTGTGTGTGTGTGTACACCACAGGGAGTCTGGTCACTCTTTGAAATCAAATTTAGTGCTTTTTAAAGAGCTTTTCTGAGTGATACTTTCTTGACTTTATGTCACTTTTCCCAGACTGACACACCAGAGAACGAATGCTTAAAATGCCCATGTCACACATTTATTCATCTAATTAACATGGCAAAGAGGGGGAGGAGGAGGAGGAGGAGGAGGAGGAGGGATGCTGAGGTTGCTGCTGTCAGGTGGGACAACAAAAGAGAGGAAAAGTTCATTGAGCTGTGGCAGCAGAACCTCTGCCTGTCTGACGTTTCCTCGAGGGAGGAGGGCCGAGTCAAAAAAGACAAATGTTGGCGGGAAATAGCTGAAGCGTTTCATCATCCTTGTGAGTCGCTGGCTATGCTGTCATAACATTATCCCCAGTTATCATTACTCCAGTGGCATACGGTTAGCTATATGTGAAACTCGTACCTGTCTTAATTGTTATCCGGATGCTGCCCAGCAGATGTATAAATAATGACATGCACAAAGCAGAGACTTTATAGAAATAAAGGTCTGCTCATCTCTTTTTTGTCAGTTACATAAGACTCAGAGAGTGATTATTGTCAGCCTCTGCAGCTCTGAACATATTTGCACTATCCTCTTGCTCATGGGCCCCTGGATCTGGTCTTAAGCCAAGCATCATCAGTATCATTTGTTTAGTCTTGTTACCTTCAGGGAACATCATCAGAGCAGGTGGGCTGTGAACTGACGTATGGACTTCAGGGTCGAAATATCTGATACTGAATTCTGTGGGGTGATGGGATTTCTCGGGAATCCAGTCAGTATCTTAAAATCTCACCCCTTTCATTATTGAAAATAAGAAGATATTTTCAGGATTTGGAGATACCCTGATAGAAGGAGCGAGACTGTTGAAGGCTGGAGCAAAGCGACTGTGCATTATGCATCTGTTGCCCAGCATATAAAGGTCAGGGCTGATTGTGTGTCAGAGGCTACATAGCACAAGGCCCCTCCTTATAAATGTCACCACCGATGATATTTAGAAACAGAGCAGGGATGGGAGCAGCAATCTGTGATCTGTCAATGAGGTATTGTGTGGACGCACACTTCTCAGGACAGGGAGATTACACAAACACACAGGTACAAATAATGTAGTCCAACTGTATAACCTTAACCCCACCTCTCAGGTTCATCCACCTCATTATTTTATCATCAACCTCTACAAATTATTGCTACTGGGTAATTCACTACGAACTATTTACGTCCCCCTGACCTCCACGTTTCATTAGCGCGGTTGTGACAACACGATGATTCAACTTGCTCATTAGCACAATGTGTCTGTGTGTGTACGGGTGTTTATGTGCATATATGCAGGTAAGCCGTCAGTGGGGCCATGAGAATTTATGACACACACACATGCATGTCCACACAGATGCACACAGGACCCTTATTAAATGTCTACTTTCCTTTTCATCAAAGCACCCCAGTTGGTTCCTGTGGTTGGATTTGTGAAAATAAAGCTCCCACAAACCGCATAGATTTAGGTCCATAGGGGGCAAACTACTATTAGCCTAAACTACTATTCTACTTGCATATTATTTTAACATAAAAACGTCTTTAAAAATATCTACATACCTATGCATTACAAAATAAACAAATCAAATAATGTCCTATATTGTGTTCACTCATATCAGTTTGACCTACATTTTATTTTCAATCCATTAAAGTGACATGTGTGTGTGTGTGCAGAGCTTCCAACCGGTGCCGGACCAATTGTCCTGGAAGATTTCAATTTCCCAGACAAACTGGAGAAATTACTGTCACTCATTATCTGATCATGGACTATCCCATATTTCTGTGTCCAAGCGACTGATGGAAACAACAAATATTTGGAGTTTTTCCAGTTTTTAGTGAGAGCGCTGCAGCCGGCAGCCATGAAACAGGCTGCAATGCAGTTCCTCCGAGCGTTTGCACACCGTCAATGAACGTTCATTAAAAGTGTTGGATTTGGCCACTGAAAGGCTCAGACTGTTATTCAAAGTGTCTGACAACATGAAGGAAAGGATCACAACAGAGATATACATCTGTCAGAGAGTAAGATCCGTTTTGTTGAACTAGACGCAGCCGCCGTGTCGCTCTCACCAAAGCCATCAGACTCCATTTACAGAAACAGGAAGTTTATCATGGCAAAACACACTTCATTCAGTTGAATGAAATTGCACAACAGAAACTGGTATTGTGGCTCCTATCCTATCTATCTTCTGCTGTTTTGTCATCATAATCACAGAAAGGTCAATTATTTAGATATTAAAGACTCACTATACAGTAAACCACATCCTTCACCTTACATGCATTGACCACCTAAATATAACTTATTCATCTATTTACCAGCTTCACAAAATGCCCTAAATGGTATACTGTATACACACACACACACAAACACACACACACACACACACACTCTCTCAAACACAATGACAGATGGGATTTGACAGTTCACTTTGGGTGCCGCGCCAGGTGGGGATGACCTTTTAAGAAAACTGGCAAACAGAGGGAGCGAGCAGGAGAAAAGGGAGGAAGAAAGAGGCACAGAAAGAGTGAAGAGGGAGAAAGAATGGAGAGAGACTCCCACAGAGAGCCGCTGAGGCTGTGAGGGATTTGCTCTTTTAAACTGTGAATTGGTGGTCTTTTAGAAATACCACAGGATGCCAAAGTGTTGCTTCAATGTAGTGGAACAAAGTATTTTCAGTTTCATCGCTCTGGTTTTGTTTCCGCTGCTTCTCTATTCGCTTCCTTTTTACTCCAGGTTTCATTCTGTTCAGAACACTCAGCTTACTTTTAAAGAAACCGGCCATTGTGGCTGGTGGATCTTCCACAGCTATTTGAAATGCAGACAAAGTCACCGTCAGTTACTACCACATTAACAATCACATCAATCTTGATATCATAAATATGGACTCAACTGTTCCCTAACAAGTATTATCAGTCAAAGCAGCTGGGTTTTTGGGAAATGTACTGAACACATAACGTGTCACAGAGCACCTTCAAGCAGCGTATGTATAAGTACAGTATATGTATGGTGAATGAAGTCTGCTAAAAGTTGGTTGAACAAAGACTTGCAATGTGGCATTTTACGACCCCCTTATGTTTAGATACCACTAACTCCTCATTTAAGGGACACAATTGCTGCCTGGATCCTCATTTACTCCAGTGAAGTGCTACACCTTTGTACCAAAGTGGTAGGGAGGTGGTTGGGGTAGATGGTGGGTGCACAAAGCGAAGGACTTAGATAATGGAGGCTGGTGTGAGCATGCAGAGTCCCACATGTGGTTAGGTTTAGGTAACAAAATGCTTTACGTCACGAAAAATATCACGATTTTGGTTAAATGTTAACAAATTCGACGAGTCCTGTCTCACGTTGCTGTTGACATTCTCAATATGTATTCAAGAATATGATCTTTCCCTAACTTTAACCGAATGCTACACCACGCAAAACATGAATCATGCCTAATTTGCACATGTAGGCGCTGTAGGGAGAGCTAATGACAGTCGTATATACATTGTTAGTGAATGTTTTGCATACATTCCGTATGAACATTTTGCGACTTGGTAGACATTAAAAAGGTTTCCCTCTTAAGTTGATAACTAAATGGCAGTACATTTCTCTCAACATGTATTAACTATTGAAAAAAATCATTTCCAGGAGACAGGGTGGCTTTGAGGCTGTTTATCAGAGTGTAGATGCCGGAGCCAAAAGTCACAGCGTTCATTTTGAAACGTTCTTGTCTCTCTTACTTACTGTTCTTACTTTTGTCTCCGTTCAGACATGTGGCTGACGCAGAGTGATGATGGGAGACTGAAAAGTGCAAACTCATGCCAAATCCAACACAGCCCACTTCTGTGGAGCTAGATTTGATATACTTCAGAGTGATGTTAGAGCATTTCAGAGTGGGCAAAAAGTGCTGATGACTCTGACATTGCTCATCACGCTGTTTGCCCTTTGCCTGGAACGGCCCTCTGCCACGACAGAGTCAACAAAGGGTTTGAAAGCAGGCTCATGGGACGATATTACAGCCTGCTAATAAACACCCAAACACTGATCTCTAATGATTCCTTTTCACAGTGTCTGGTGTTGTCAACAATAACAATCTCATTCCTATGTACAGTGTGATAGTGGGGATGACCAAATGAATCAGGGGTTCATTCACTGTCCCCGCTGACGAGGCTGATAAAGCGGGGACACAGAGCACAGGCTGTGCATGCCAAGCAGAGTCGTGATGGAGGTACGGCACGGAGATTCATTGACACTGTAACTCTCCTTGGAGAATTGGCTGCACAGTGCACAACCCTGAGGTTTTACTCTCTGCTTTAGTGCATAATAATACATTTCACATGGAAAGAGAGTGGGACAAAGTCAAATGGAGGGGACGAATTCTAGTGTTTATGAGAAAATGCTGTTGGGTACATGTGAATGTCAACTATTAAAGATGCCTTTTTGGCTGTAAATTCTACAAATGTCATGAATCGGACAGTCTGCAGAATATATAGTTGAATACTTTGGGATAATATATTGATTGGTCAACACTGACGGCTTGCGTTCAGCAGATTCACAGCTTGTTACTTTGGAACTCCTACAGCCAGGTCTGTGCTTAGAGGATCAATGAATTAATTGATTAAAATTCTTTCTATGACTTCATTAAGAAGCTAAGCCTCAAGCAGCTTCTACTGTGGCTGTCTACATGAAAGTCATCTGAGAAGTATGCACTTAGTTTCAGTTGTCAAAGCCAAAACTACTGAGGATTAAACGTGCCAAATCTTCTTTAAACTGTCCCTGTTTGTCATTAATACTGTGGAAACTAGCAGACAACGCAGCAAAACCTATTTTGGGAAATCGCAGTCAGCTCCAAGTATTTGCTCAGCAATTTCTGCTTTGGCTTCATGCTGTCATTACGAAATGTCTTTGACTGTGAGTGTCGGCTCCAACATGAGGGTATTTTTCCTGGTATTTTTCATATGATTTATTTCACTGGAAAAATCTGCACAACATGGAAGTGAGTTGAAAATTTTAAATCAGCATATTTTTTCTTACCAAATATTTAGCACACTTGACTGTAAATATCGGGTAAAATCAAACCACGCGGACATAAAGACCTGAAGCAAAGCTCACATTTATTCCACTACACATTAGTTCAGTTATTCCCATAGGACATGGAGGTATTGGAATAAGGTAGACAAAGACACCAAGAAGAGGCTGACAGCTCCAATAAGGCCGGGCTGTCACAGCTGTGGCAGGAGCTCCCACTGGATTACAGTCACACATGTACACACACACACACTCATACACGAACACTCTTACAGATAAAGTCCTACAACACACATTCCATACTCAGCTGTTTTCTCTTTCACCTCCTTTCACAAGTGTGTGTGTGTGCATGTGTACACACAAACACATGACAAGCTGGGAAGCGGCTCATTGATACTGCGGGGCGTCTTAGGTGTTGACAGGGCTATTGAGGGTCCAGAAGGTTAACAGAAGCAATGGACAGAGGGCATGTCACCTTCGGGTTAAACTAAGAACCACACATACCTCAGCTGCGATTTGTTGTGATGTAACGATTTCTTTTCACTCTCTTTCTTGCCTTTCGGCCCAAAGTCTGTCTGCCACTGCGTCTGGCTGTTTCCATCTCTACAAACTTGCAGCATATGTTTTCACGTGCACACACTTGAAGAGTTGTGAGCACGTGCTGCAGGCAGAAATCCCAGAACTCACCATTATATCGGAACCTGCAGACGAGCAGAAATACCTTCACTTCCTGACTGTGACTCCATGTGCCAAACACTATAAAGCCTCCAGTAGCTGTATTTTCCTGTTACTTTATGTTTTTGTTATTGCGAGCAAAACAGTTGAAATCCAACTAAGATGCATTCTGAGTCGTCTGTTAAGAAGAAAGCAAATAAATAAAGCATTATTCTATTTGTGGCTAATCCAAAAATGCCTTTCTGCAGACCAGTGCTGCCTCCTGCCTCCTCCTTACACTGCACGGTCACTGACAGAGAGCCCAAAAAGAAGTGAAAAGACGGACACTGTAAAAAATCGAGTCGTTTGCAGATGTTATCTTTTTATGAACTTTATGTGGTGTAACTTATTTGTGACACAAAATATGTGCACACAAAAATAAAAGGCAGTGCACACTGCTGACTAAATACTTTTTCTTGAGTGTTTGCCTCAGCACAACACTTTTTAAAGTGGAGATGACTTAGCTGTCATAGTAATCACAAAATCCTTTTGGTAAACAGCAGGGCAGCATTGAGCTACAATGTCAATGTCCTGAGCTTACCCTGGAGACATGTCCTCGGGCTGAACTGCAGCCTTTGGTCTGCACGGCTTCATTCCATTCCGAAAGTCAGCCCTGCCTGCTTGTCTGCTAGGCCTCACTCACTGGGTTTCAGACTGCGTTTTCTCTCCTTGCATTCCACATGAATCCCCTACAAAACAGTTTTCTGACTCTTTCTGGCTTAAATTAAGGCCCGTTGAGGTCAACACCACAAAATATATGGAGAAAACGATTCAAAGAACAAAGCCAGAACACCCAAAAATAAGGACATAATGGGTGCTGAGTGAGAACTGAGAGCAGTGGAAAGAAAGCAAGAGATAAAGAGAAAAACTGAGGGGCCAAAACAGAGAGCAATAAAAAAATAATAATGGAGAAAGAGATAAATTGAGAGAGAAAACAAGGGAGACAGTTCCAGTGAGAATGCGGCAGAGACAAAGGGAGTAAATGAGAGCACAGAACAGAGGAGAGTCTCCCGTGGAGTTTAACTTTTGGAAAATGACTCAGTCCCAGCAGGAGGGTCGGCGAGAAGCTCCGGACAGATTCCCAGCTCCCATGATGCTCTGCAGCAGCTCGTGACACGACGGAAATGACATGACAGCTGCTATGATGACACGTCATGTTAAGGTGCTGAACAACCTCCAGCTTTAGTAGGACGCACAGGTCTACGCTCACCGGATTGGCCAGGTGGCGCTACTACGTACACACATGCCTGAGATAAGACGACCTACCCTGCTGATATGCCTACATGCATTGGTCTGTTTGCCAATTAGTGAAGTTGCATGCTAAGCAGTTTTCCATGCAGGAAACACTAACCTGAATAGATACAAGAGGAGGTGATTTCTCACTGCGGCGTCGCATACTGGCAAGGCCTGTTTTGTGTGTATATATATGTCTATGATACAGGACTACAAGTTTATTATCAACTTGTGTGTGTGTGTATATACGTGTGTATTCATGAGTACAGTATGTGTGTACAGTAATTTGTTAACACATGAATGAACCAAAGACCTTGAGAACATGAGCACCTCCGTGCAAGCTGCACATGCAGATGGTCGACTCACAAGCCAATGGACAGACACTGGGGAAACAAACAGGCGCGCACACGCACACACACAGACGCAAACGCACACACACAGACGCACACACACATATGTATGTCCCCACTCTAACAAATATGAAAGCTCTGTGGTCTATTGTTTCTGTGGAGGCAAAGATTAGTACTTCTTAAATTTTGGATTTTCCGCATGCAAAGCAATTAAAGTTTATTACAATTTCGATGGAAAGCCTCCAGAGTATCACCACCAAGCCTAAAATCCTGTTGGCCATTGAGTAGTTCCATTAGAGACTGGGCGTCTTGTTCAAAGGCACCACATAATAAAGTGTTTTTCAAAATTCATTTTCCCTAGGTTCTCTCTGCGAGCCAGTGTCACACACAACCACTCAATATTGAGCAGTTAGTGAGGACTGGAGAGAAGCTGGCTCTCAGTGCATCTGTGAATGTGACTGTGTGTATTCAGAGTGTGGATGTACAGCATTTCTTTGATCTCCTTGGGTGCATTACACAGATTCTATAGTGGGCTGCTGCTGTGTTGAAGCATGTCTTGTTGCAGTGCTGCTCTGCTGGTATTTACCATGATATTTTTGCAGGGCTCAAAGTCTGGACCAGGGTCACGGATAATGACTGGGTGTAAATGGCAGCCTCCGTTTCCATTCCCCGGCGGCCACTGAAGAGCCGACACAGAGCTAATCTCTGGAGAGATTCTGTAGTCTCAAGTGGACCTTCTGTACTGATAACACTGCAGGTAATCGCACTGGTGTGTGTGTGTGTGTGTGTGTGTGTGTGTGTGTGTGTGAGAGAGAGACAGAGAGAGAGAGATGACAGATTGAGCAGGCTATTGATTTCCTCGTCACAGTGTTAGCGCTGACCTTATGGATGACTTAGAAAGTTTGCGCGCGCGTGTGTGTATGTGTGTGTGTGTGAGTGAGCACATACATGTTTGTATTTGTGCTCGTTTGTTAAATCAGTGCTGAGGTTAAAGTGTGTGCCTGGCTTCCTCTGTATTATCTCAGTTTGGTGTTCTTGTTGTAAGTACAGTACTTAAGCAACATTTGTAGATCTATAGAGAAGAAAAATGTTGTCAGTGGATTTGATAGGAAATGACTTCAGGAAATAAGTTTAATGTACGATACTTAAACATGGATCGATCGTTAGATTGACTGGTTGAGGCTCACACATCCAAACTGCTTCAAGCAGTGAGCATATGCGGTACAAAAGAACGGACACCAGCTTCCGGCTGCACTGTGGGGATGAACAACACAGGCTGCGTGTGTGCATGCTTCTGTGTGTCAGTGACAGAGCACCTTGCTACCTTCCCTTGTTCACTCCACTGCTTCCTGAGATGAGCCCATTTCTTCGCCCCGCCCTACCCCTCCACATCCTTTGATGGATTGGTCCGGAGTGGGTCCCTGAGTGCCTCACTAACCCGATCTGGATGCAACCATCTCCCATGTGGGGTAAGGAGCAAAATCAGCAATGTAAGACAGAAGACTGAGTGCATCTGAAAGAGCTGAGTTCAAGATATTTATTTTCTCAAATTGTAACTGCTGAACTGTCTTACTAAGAAGCATTTACAGGACATTAGAGGCCTAAGATGTATAAAATGTGATCCATCTGAAAACATTTTCTTATATCTTAACATGCAGATTAATGAATGAATTTATATTCACCGCCTGAACTTAAGGTCTATTTATGCCCATATGGGTAGAAAGGGAACATTTTGGCACCTCCTAGTGGTGGCATTAAAAACACTATGACAGACAGCACAGATCCAATTTGGGAAGGCTGAAAACAACAGAGATGACAAGAACTTTCACATACAAAACTTTTCATTGCTGTTGTATGAAAGACACTGTGATCACTAAAAAGCATTTGCCATGAACAGATATCTATACTTGTTCATATTTTTTGTCACCCACATTTCACGTTAAGGACCACTCCACCTTGACTTTCGACCCTTGCATGCTCCATTTGTGCCAATTCAAAAGACGTATTCAGAGGCCAATTCAGAGACAGACAGTCATTACCGATATGAAGTGATTTCACTGTGGATTTGAGAAGAGAAAGAGGAAGAAGGAAGATGGCCAGTTTGAGGAAAGCTGGCCTAAACTGACAATTTGCCACTTTCAGCTCAAAATGTTTGAAAACTTTGAGGAGCGGCGTGGGACGGAGAGGTGGACTGGTTATATTGGGACAGGGAGGCTCAGTGGACTGGATGTAATAGAAGCTGAACCAAGAGAAGGTTGTTTAGGACTTCACGGTGCACAAGGCTCACAGAACGACGTTCAGAGGTGAGAAACCTGCAACTACAGACACATCAACAACCACTGCTGCCCAGCAACATCACATTGCGTGTGTGCTGTGCAGTGTGTGAAAGCTGGCGCTGCTCCTTTTGCTTTAATATGTGTGTTTGTGGCTGCAGCTGCTGTGCAAATTCTATCATTTATACAGCTTTATGTTGTCTGCACTGGTGATTTTGTCATTCTGCTTGCTGCACCCTCCACAGTGTCCATAGCTCTGTTCATTGGCTGTTCAACATTTGTGTTTGTCTGAGTTCCGCCTCTTTTCTGGTTCACTCGGTGAGACTATACAGAGAGAGGCCATTGTATATTTATAATCGATGATCAGAAAGCTGCAAAATCTGTCTCTTTAAATGGAACTTGAACAGTAGCATTGTGTACCACAAGACATCCTCCCAGCACAAAAATATAACATTTACTCTGAGACCATTTAACTGACTTACTTTTCACTTTTCTCTGAGTACATTTTTACACAAGTGCTTTTAATTTTAAGTAAACTGTTTTAAAAGTAACAGTACTTTCACTTGAGAATAATATTCTAGTGCTCTGCATACCTTCATGTGATGTATCGTATGTCAGTCTTAAGACAGAGCTGAGATGGCATCACATCATCACAAGAACTTCATCTATCTGAGCACACAAAACACAAGCTCATGTTGGACCATTTTAGAAATCACTCAAACATAACTCGTAACAATCATAACAACGTGCACATTAATAACAGTATGAGGTGGTAAGGGACTGAAAAGTGGAGAAAAACAGCTCCGAGTCCAAAGCGTTTAAATCTCCCCAGCTGCAGATCTACTGGACAGTTAAAGTCTTTCATTGCTTACAATGAATTATTTCAGGAGGTTTCATCTTGATTGCATGTACCAGACTTTTAGAATGCCCTCTATTATGTGTGAATGTATGTACTGTACGCATATTACTGACCACACAGACACTGAAACAAAATGGGCAACATCTGGACATCGGGTGTGGGTGAATAAACAGATGGCACACGCATCAATCACCAGCACCAAGCCTGGTCCTGATCTGCTCCTCAAGCTGACCGCCAGTTCGTGACTGAAGGTCATTTGAAGTTCTACAGTTAGGACACTTACAATTGTCATTCGGGTCTGTCCTTTAGCTCTTTGTCAGCTGCCTCCAAACAGTTTTTCTTCACTAGCTGTGGTTGCATTAAGCGAAATGGAGAAGGCCCTCACATCTGCCTTTGCCTGGGGCCTTTAAATCACTAAAACTGCCCACTGCTGATACAGGTTCTGTCTTAAAAGCTGTGTGGGCCTGTGGCATGAGGCTTATTGATGCAACCAGCTGACACACTTGGTATTTATTGGTCGTCTCCTGACGCCACTCCCTGCTCCTATTGATGGTTTAGCAAGTAAAACTGAAAGCTTGAGCCCAGAACAATGCATCTGCACTTTTTTTTGGAATAACCTTATTATTATAGGTCAGCAAGGGTAAGCCTTGGTCACTGTTTACCAGAAATTACATGTATTACCAAGTTGCAACAGCAAACAGTGCATCAGTACAAAGTTACTGTATTGCAGCAAACATTTGAGCTTCAAAATGAACAACTTTGGCTTCCTTCCAAGCTTTTATATCATTTTTCCATGTTTCCATGTAGTGTTCAGGGTGCTCCTCCGCCTCTTATCCAGCTTATCTACATTGTTTTGCATCATCCAGATAATGCACCCATGCACTTGCAATGAAACTAAACAGTAAAGTACCTTTCCTTGTCAGACAGATACTTGCTCTGGTAAATATAGATAGATCTCCATTATAAGATATGTATCCACACCATGACCGACCATAGTGGCCAAGTCTAAAAAGCAACCAGGTCATATGTAAGCAGGGTAAATGACAGACCAATCAATGGTTGCTTATTGTTGGGACCTTGAGCCCTCTCTGATTCAATTACCTGGTATGATGAGGAAGGGCAGCCAGGCAGGGAGGCAGGCAGGCCGAGTCCACAACACTGTGATTAATGGGGCCAGGGCCAAGGAAATGGGTCATACAGACAGAGAGCAGGGGAGGACAAAAGAGAAGGAGGGAGAAGAGGGGAGAAAAGAAAGACAAGAGAAATTACAGGCTAAGGGATAAAAGGAAGGGGTGGAAAATGAGAAGTCAGAGAAGAGAACGAGAGGAAACCAGAGAAGAGAGACAGAAAGAGGGAAAAAGACCTGAAGGAAGGAAAGGCAGTAAAGAGAGGAAAGAGAAAACGGGAGATGATAGGAGGAAAGAGAAAGGGAGGATAGATGTGACAGGTAAGGAGATTTGTGGAGAAACAAGAAGAGGTGAAGGGAAGGATAGACAGAGCGGGTGAAGGTGTGGTGCTTTGTGTTCCTCCATGAGCCTCTTTATGTCTGTCTTCAATCTCTCTATCACTTTCTCTCTTTTAGTAACTTTTCTTTCTTTTTACCTCCCTTTCTTCCCTCTCTTCTTTGTTCCTATTCCCTTTGATGAGATTTCCTCCACTCCTCCACTCTTTCCTCTGTCCTTTCTTTTCCCTTCAGTGTTTTTTCTTGTCTTTTCCTTCATTCTTTACCTTCCTTCTCATTTCATCCTATTGTCCTTAGTTCCCTCCACCCCCCTGTCTCTCTCCATGTCACTCTCACTGAACCTTACATCAGACTTCCACTGTCATGCCACCTGCCTTTCAAAGTCTGCCATTGATCACATGAGTGCTTGTGTATGTGCGTGTGTGTGTGTCTGTGTGTGTGAGGGATGAAGACAGAGAGGTAGCCTGCCAGCAGTGCTAAAAGGCGTTCAATCAGACTGCAAACAGATTGAGAAGCCTTCCTGCCTGGGTTTGAATTAGAGCCGCACAGATTCAGTTAGCCAGTCCCCGCTGAGCAGGTACACACAAATAAATACACACACACACACACACACACACACACACACACACACACACACCCAACAGGATCTGGTTGATAATGGTCAAGAATGACTGTTGAACGTATTCACATAGAGAAATATTGTACTTTAAGGATTGGTAATGGCCTCTTCTTTTTTTAGAGCATTTCAGGTGTGATTTCATTGCTTCTTTGATACATCATGTATTAACATTGGTTGTGTACCGTATCTCACCATTTGCATTACTCTCTTTCAGCATTTGGGTTAACAGCCTTAACTAATCCACCTGATGCTACAACCTGAATGGTGACTGCCAGTCTATGAGTAATGTCTTCAGGGATACTGTGCCTTCACTGATGCAAGATAATGGTTGCAGAATGAACCAAATGGTCAAATCTACCTGCCGACATATGAAAAAATCTAAAATATATATCTGTGTCCTTGTCTCTCAGTGGCTGGACAAGCTTGGAGAATTCACCCTCCTTCTTCGGTGGGTGTCCTCTGGTGTCTGGTGTTTAAACCGGATACAAATTCCTTGTATGTGCACACACACTTGGCCAATAAAGCCGATTCTGATTCTGATGATCAGCTCACTTTTGGTTGTCCTGTTTGAGGCACACAGAGGAAGAAATTCTACATGGTAGCATAGAAACCCCACAGCCAACTAGCATTTTGACAGTGTAACTGCCGGATGCAGACATACCAGCGCACAAGTACAGTTTTCTGTAATTTCTGTAATAATAGAAATCAATCCAACTTATAATACGACTGCACAGGGTTTAGTGGCATCCAGCGGTGAGGTTGCAGATTGACACAAAATGAATACGCCTCTCTCATCACCCATTTCATAGGGACGGCAGCAGCTCTGCAGCAGCAACAAGGCTCTCCTCCACAAATTTTCAGCGTCTTAGCTATTAGCTCATTTACCACAAAGCTTGCCTGGATAACACTGTCTCTCTCAGAATGTAGTCTGGTGAAAGCTGCTTCTTGGGCATCCAAACTCCACTGAAGACTATTAACTTTATCCAGGAGCATTTGTCCTTGAAGCTCATCCTGTTTAGAATGTTTCAAGCTGGACTGACTCTTGAGATTGGCCTTTTTGATCACTGCAAGCACCTCCCCACAAACTCAGTAAGCATATTGTTGACCTTTTACCTCACCAAAAAAATAACTATGTGGGTGTTATGTTATTTTCTATACTTATGAATTGCCTCATAGGCCGGATCAAAAGGTCTCACGGGTCATATTAGTCCTGGAGGCCAGAGATTGCCCACCCCTGTCCTAAATCTTACACAGTGGTCCTTTAAGGCTGCAGAAATAACCTGTTCTACCCAAACGGAAATTAAAACAAATACATAACTTTGGCTGTAAATCCTGGAAATTTTTCCATCTCACCAAAAATAAACTGCGATTGCCCTGAAGTCCCCACGAGTGGCATCATGTCATTTCAAAGACACACCTAAATTTACTTGAAACCAACTAATGTTATATAGAGCGTTACAAATGGGCAAATCGATGTCTCTAATGTTGTTTGAATGGAGTGCCTCTCAGCAGCGGGAAGGAAGGATAGATTAGTCTGATATAGATTAGCTGCTTGAGAATGAGCACATTTGTTCAATCGGGGCAACATTTTCAAAGTCACTTTTGACACTCCTGCATTAAAACAAAGATTCATGGATTAATTACAACACTTCCACTGGGCAATGTTCAACAGGTTTTACTCTGTGGTGACAAAAGTCTTACTCCTTCACACTGGACTAGTTTCCCAAACATTTGATTTTACATTAGTAACAGACACCTTTTATAACTCCCATTCGGATACAATTGCAATTACAACTGCTTCTCATAAATAATTCAAATGACAGATAAATGGCAGTCAGAGGAAATTAAATTGTGGGAATTCATTATGTTGACTTAGATGAAGTAGAGGAGTTCTTCTCACCTCACTGAAGTGGCCCATCTCAGCAGCATGCAGGATCGAAGTCTCTTTATTGACTGAGCAGATGATATAACTGGTACTGTCTCCAGGCTGGTAAAGCCTGTCAATACATAATATCCAGCAGCTGATTGAAGCACTTCATACGAATGTTTCTTTTACACCAAATGTGCAAAAGCAACATTCAGAAATGTGAGGTCATTCCTTTACACTGAGCTAAACAGCTGTGCTCTCCTACATAAGTCATAGGGACACACACTGCAATTCCACCAGGCTGAGCAGCTAAAGTTCAACTAAATTGAATTTTGACCCCAAATAAGCTGCTCTCCACCACACTTGTCTGGTGGTATTTGGAAGTTATTACAGTATCAGTTTCACCATAGAGAAGCTTTGAAGACAGAGTTTCTGAATTCCTGGAGGAATGTTAGTCCACTCTCCTATTCTGTCCTACGAGGACTGAACTGAAATACCACGTTAGGAAATTAATATTGTGATTGCTTACATTCCGTACATGTCAGCTGTGTCCCAGCTGCTTTGTGGGATGAGTACGAGAATACGCTTCATCCTAATGTTCTCTGTGAAAGACTGCTGATAATGTGGAAGCACGCAAAGAAAAAATAGAATTTACAGTATCGCATGGGTAACAAAACATGTCTTTGTATGCCATTGAATAAGTTGTTTTTTATGGAGGAGGTCTGTGGAAAAATACACAAAAACAAGGCTGATAGGACTGGTAGGACTATTATCACGATGTACATCTCTGGTCTATTCGGTTACCTAACACCCCGTGTCGAAACTAGTCCCATTTGAACAGGGCTGAAGGCGGTCTTTTGGTAGATACACATTGCTTCAAGACAACATGCATTCCTTCTTTGTGGGTCACTGAACTCACATGGAGGAAGCACTCAATCAATTTGAGGTATTGAGGCAGAGCCACTGAACGGGCGGCTAAATTACAGTCCTGCAGGTTGAGTGCGTCACATGCTCCCAGACTCTACTCTATTCCAGCCCATTTAACTGACAGAGCCAGGCACCGGCACTCCACACATGTGCATTTCTCACCCAAATATTACGATATTGTCACACTGAAAACTGCTCCCCAATGACAAAAAATCCCTAAATTAAGAGAGAAGAGGGCAATTTGAATACAAAAAAAAGGGGCTATTTAAGATACGGGTTGCAAACAGGGAAATGGTTCCGTCAGCTATGTGCGTATGGCTGCAGGCTAAACCTGCAAATAGCCTGAAAAATCTTATTTTCTGTGTCTTCTTGCCATAGAAGTAATTTCTCTTTGCTGATGAATGAGGTGCATAATAAGCGTGAACAAGGACAAGCAGGCAGGTTTAAAGCATGCATTATAATACTACTGTGGTATTCTACGATATTATCCTCGACTCGAGTTGGATTTTGCATCACATATCACCAGTGTTACAAAGATCGAGGGAGTAAGACTCCATCAACTCGTTGGAAGATGCCAAAAATTGACTCATGCCTCTGTATTTTCTTTCCTTGATTACTGTAATAATTGATTACTGACAAGCTTCAGTTTGTACAAACTGCACAGGAAAGAATTTTTACAGAAACCAGGAAAAAAAAAGATGATATTACACCAGTTTTAGGGTCATTACACTGGCAAGCTGTAATGTTGAGGATTGATTTTGAAGTTCTTTAACTTCTTTTTAGGCTCTAAATGGTTTAGCACTCTCATACCTCTCTGAGTTTGGAGCAAACCTTAATTAATTCTGTAAATATTTTATTGTTTTTATCTGTATATTTCACTCCTTGTGTCATCTGTTTTAACACCTGTATTATCACTATAATTTACATTAGAATGAGTGACACAAAGCAGAGTAAAAAAATCAAACAATTAACACCTTCAAATGTTCTTGAAGCCATCCACAGGCTGAAACAGACACTCACAGCTGGACGAAGCATGCTCCTCCAGGTAGACTGACGAACACTCGTCTTTGTAGAGACAACGATCATTTCTCCTAATTCCTGGCCTGCTTAGTGGAAACAGCCGTGCTGTGGGACTTTGCCAGAGGTGCATCTCTCACCAAAACAACCACAGTGTCACATTAGAGGCCAGCTCCCCTGGCGCTTTCTCAGCAAAAACATGTGGCACTGCTAAAAATACCTGCTTTTGAATCATTCACGTCATACACTATTTAGAGAGCTCATGCATACTCATGACCCTATGCAAATAGGTACCATCAGGCTTTGACGAGAGGGAACTCAATTAATGGACTAACGGGCTGCAGCGTTACACTGTACACTAACACCAATGAATGAAGCAGCGGCATGCAGGGAAAATGAACTCTGATCAAAGTCCCTGTTATACTTTTAATCTCCTGACAAAACATGGTTTTAAAGTTTGCGGCTGTTTTCCCCAATGCATAATTAAGGTTTTACTGTAAGATCGCTCTCATTTTCATAAAACAAGCCTTCTACTGAATAAGTGGGTTGCCACAAAAGTCTGAGAGGCCATGACTTTACTGATCACTTCGATCCCCACAACAGCAACCAGTTCATACCCATTTACAAAAACGTACAGTGTAAGCGTGGGACAGGTGGTCATAGCCATATATTGAGAAAGATTTGTCTGTAGACATAAGCTGTCAAACTTGCCCAGCTGCATAAACTCAAAATATGTAACGTCTAATTTCTATTTGTGCTTTTGAGAAAAAAACATGGAGAACATAAAACTAATATAACAAACAGGAAAAAGGTTCCATGTCTCTGCGTGTCAAAAAACCAAAAACTGTCCCTCTCAACCACAGAAAATAACGACCAGATTATTTTGCCATCTCATGAAATATATCGTGTTTACGGCTTTCTGAGGCCATACACTAACTGCCCCAGTCTGTGCAATACATGCAAGAAATGTGAAAGACGGACAACTACCCACAAAGGCACAGAGTGTTCTAGTCCACACACATAACACATAAACACATAAACATATCTCTCATGCACTTCAGCATCGCAGAAGAGGCTGCATATATAAACACAAACAGTCTAAGTTCAGTAAAGACATGACAGAATCCTCCTGCCTCCTCCACAGAGATCTCCTCCTCCTATTTCCTATAAAGTCAGCTCATTAAAGAAATATAAACAGCCTACATTCCATTTAACGTCATGTAAGTCTATAATGGTATAACAAGTGTTCTTTGATAAGTGGCTCATTACAGCATGCTGTATGAATACACTCTGTGCACCCAGCTCAGGACTTAGCGGTTTCACATGATGACACAGAATTCCAGAGTAAAACTATAATTCTAAACTATAACCACTCAAAAAAGAATGTTTTTTTTTTTTAGATTATTTATGGTAAATGGTAAACTGCTCTTTACAATTGGCCCGCTCTACCTCCGGAGCCACAGCCACATGACATTTATGTGGGCGTTTGTCTTGATGAAATATTCTGGAGGAAAACAGTGTGAGTTTAAGTTTCAGCGCCTCAGCAGGGAGAGAGGAAAGGGGTGCGCTGCCTTAAACTAACCGAATAAATCATTCTAATTAAGACAGTTTTTTGACACCTCCATTCACAATGTCTCCAGCAGGGTGCTCAGCATTAGCGCCATCATCTTATTTTTTCTCCTAACATATTTTGACAGTAAAACACTTTGGAGATTATGACCCAAAATTTTGGATTTTTTATATGCTGCTTAATTGGGACAAAATCTTGTCAAAGTACCACAAAGTTCCCTGGAGCTCATGTTTTATTTCTAATTGTGAAGTGGACCTCGGTGTCGTCACACCACCCACCAAGACAAATTGAACCAGTGGAGTTGCTCAAAGCGGCATCATGACTTCATAGTTTGATTTCTCACTTTCATCATCAAAGAAAAAAGAGTGTGAGACTCAAAGGGTCCACGAATAACAACTGTACGACCATACGAATAATCAATCGTGACTGATTGACCAAATCTAAAATATTTGTAAGTATGGAAATGCATAGCAAGAATCCTGGAAATGCAGGAGAATGAAGCATATTACATTTTTGATCACTGCTGCATCTCTAATCTTACAGAAAATGCGTCATCTGCAAGATAATCCAGAGGATTAGACAGATTTGGTATTATAATCTCATTTTGAGATACTTTGTGATTACTTAAAAGGAAAGATGAAGAAAAAAATTCAGATTATGGGCTGTATTTTGTTCACAAACGGCATAACAATGGACAATCCTTACTGAATACCAAGGTATGCAATGTGTCTTCAATTTCCTCACTTCACAAGTTTCCGAGTAATCCTGCAAGTAATCACATATTTGTCACCTTAAAAATACCTCCCTACTACCACTTCTGTGATGAGAATGTTTTAATCCATGTACATTTCATCTGGTCTGCTGAAAATAAATAGAATCCAGCCACTGGATAACTCTACGACTCACTCACACATCATGCTATGCCATAAAATCAAACCAACGTTATTTTCAACACTCTGAACCTTTAACACTGGAAACTAAAGCATCAGCAGTCTCCTATACGGCACTGAATGCTCAGGCCTTTGTAACACCATAACCACTATTCACCAACACGTGCACCGAAATGCAAACTTCTAACACAAACTACGCTCGTTCTCTGTTCGATCTTAAGGAGACGGTTCCTACCGCTTTGCTGCCGGGCGCCGTGTGTGCCATCCATTGCTCCATTGGATCCCACTGTGGAGCTGGATGTGACAGGCTGCTTGAGTGGAGAGGCAGTGTGTGTATGTGTGTGTGTGTGTGTGTATGTATGCCTGAGTGAGTGTCAGGGCGTTGTAAGTGAGTTCACCCTACTGTGTGTGTATGTGTGGATGCTTATAGTACATGTGTGCAGGAACGCCAAGTATGGAGCTGGGTGTGCGTCAGGAATATTGTATGAGAGCTGTGATGGCTGAGTGCGTGGAGCGTAGATCTTAGTCTGGAGCTAATCAAGTGTCCCCTATAGGACATGACCATAGTCAGAGAAGCTATGAGTGTCACTAAAGTGTGTATGTGTGCGTCCAAGTATGCAGTGAGGCATGATCCCGGTTTATCTCTACACTGTTCATTGGTCTGCTCAGTCCTTCATGCCTCTCCAAACACTAAGTAAGACCTTCCTCTTTGTTGGCATCCTCTCAGCCACTCCTCCATCCATCCACCCAGCCTCCCTTAATAGACTGGGTAACGTGTCAATCACAGGTCACCTGCCCTCCAGTCTATATAAAAAGCTCACACAGAGGCAAGACTTGATTGTTGAAATGATTGATGGGCTTACTAAGAATAGACATTTAAAGGGAGCTGGTGCCTTTACATTCCAGACATTTACTTACAAAGCAACAGAGTTCAGCATTAATGAGCCACTGTGAGTGTAAGAGGCAAAAACCAACATGTTGAGAGCAGGAAAAGGGGACAGTGCCAGAAGCCATTCCAAATGAGAGAGAGAATCTGCATGGCTTCTTGTTCAGGGTGTCGGATGTTTTATGGAACACTTAAATTATTCAGCCTTGTTTGCCTTTCAACATCTTCTTCTCCGCTCCTCTGAGGGAGTGCCGAGGCCGCTCATCTCACTACCTGGTGTGGTGCTGACATCTTCAGGCCACAGTCGGTAATGCACATGCTCTAACGATAACATAATATCTACTGAGCGGTTGTTCTCAGGCATTTTCCACACAGATCAAAGGGTTCGGAGGTTTTGAGTTGAAGCACAGAGCTCAGGTGTAGATTTAAGTGATTATTTCTCTCTCTGTAGTTGGAAACACAGCGATCACTGACATTAGGTGGAGAGTCGACTGAAAATCAGCAGACTTTTGGACTCCACGGGAAGGTCAGAGGGTAGGTGGAGGCAGTTCTGTAGGCGACTAACAAAAAAAACAAAACACTGCTGCTGTGTTGTTTTTCTTATCTCATGACTTCCACGCTTCCTTTTCATTCCCCATTACGTGCTGATGTGAGTTTTTTTACTTTAAAAAGAAATGGAAAAAATAATGATTACAAACGATAGCTTTCATTTTAAATGGATGTCAGATATGTGCAGAGAAAACGCAGCTCATCTTGTGTTTTTCCATTCTTCTCTTAACGGTCTATAAATAGCAGTCCATAGCATTTGGAGACACAGCTGGTGCTGTTTCCTCCATCTGCACTATAACATAACTGCAGTATGCAGTATGGGCTAATGCACATGCATGCATATACACACACACATACACACTCACATCCACTGAGGGTTATGTTTTGACCTCACCAGCTGCACTTCACATACTGTGCAGCATGATTGCATGAGGTTTATATTTTGTTGCATCATCAACTTTGGATTACTCTCTGTTGATGTTCTCGCTCTTCCTCAAAGAGGAAGCCGAGCATTCAAACAACATGAAAGAAGAGATCATTCATATTCATCTTTAGTAACGCCGTGCAGACTACAGTCCTAGCAGAGATTAACTTAATCTTGACTGCCCTCTGCTCACCTCAGTCCCAATATGGGCTTCAAAATGTGAGAAAGACACAAACACACAGACACACACACACGAAAACAGGCTAACAACTTCAATGACTTCACTGGTTCCATGTTAACTTTCGAATACAAACAAGTTGAGAGACAGTCTACTAACTACACACCTCATTCTCTGGCAAAATAATAAAATATAAATTATAAATAAACAAAATAACATTCACTATAGACAATATCCTGTTCTATACTGTGACATGCATACATACTAAGTATCGTGTAGTTTAAAACACTGAAAAATAAATTAAATAAGGGAACTGACAAATTTTTCAAACTCTTGGATGAATGGCAGAAGATGTTTTCAAGGAGGAGAAGTCATCCTTCCTCTAGGTTTCCAGATATATCACTCAAACAAAGTATAACTAAAAGGACAGAGGCACTAAAAAAAACTTTCAGCATCCTTTCTGACAAAAGAGAGACATTTAATGCCATCATTAATTGTGAAATATGGCATGAAAACACAGCAGGTGATTTACAATGGGCTGTTTTAAGCTGTCACGGCTTCAGTGATGGGAGGTGTCGTCTTTGTTAGACGCTCTGAGCGAAGTTTATGGCACATTTCTTTCTAATTGTTTCCTCCGCTGTTCATCACAGTCATGAGAATCCCACGGGAGATATGGCCGTTAATAATGAACTGATGCATCTACAGGAAGCTGATTGCTGAAATGTGAAATTGGTATTCAATCTGATACATATCTGCGGAATACACATGGCTGCATGCACATACAGAAAGCTCAAAGCGGGTGACTGCAGAAAACAAAAAAGAGATAAAGTGAGTGGATAAGAGTGCCAGTCACCTCTAACATCAGGTTTGTGATAAGAGCCACATTTTGATGTGCTTATAAGGCTGAAGAAACCTCCCCTGTTCTCTGTTCATCTAACAAAGACTGTTCAAAGACTCTAAGGACACTCTGAGACAAGGAACACTGTAATGGAACCTAATCAGCCTGCTTCTCTGGAAGGCATCGTCCTCTAATGAAGAAATAAGGCCCAATACTCAGTGGACGTCTGTGCAAGTGGACAAGAAAACTTTCCCTATAAGCCACCTGATTAGTGTGACCATTGCCCTCAATAAAACTCTCTTCTGACAATGACATCCAAAAACATATCTCATAAACAGAGTTTCCTTATTTACTTGTTGCTAAATGTGGTTGTTTTTTGTGCAACACAGGTAGCACCTCGGTAAAACGATGAAGTGAAAGCAGACTTTCCTTCTCTCCCAGTCCCATATGGTCGTTCTTCGGTGTCTGCTCAACTGAATTACTTTGACAAACGCTTCTTAAGCAGATGTGCAGAAAAACAGGCCAGGCACAAGTCATTTGTCAACATTAAAATTCCAGCCGCAGTGACAACTCACAACTCATCCGTCCAGTGCTCCCATATATTTTGCATTTTATTGTATATTCTATTTCATACAACCCAAATGCCGCCAGCTGTAGGAAGTGTTCCTGTAACCACCAAGATACACAAGGCAGAACTTGAGACAGAACATCCTCAGTGAGAGGTGGAAGCTTTTTTTAAGAGCAATTAGTGTGAGGGAGGCGATGTGTTTGCAGCCTGTGAGAGAAGAAGGGAAGCGACTCTGTTGTTGAGACTGTGGAGGGAACCGGGAAAACGCAGACTTAGAGGAGAGACTGAAGAAATTAAAGAGCTGCTTCACAACACGTATCATACGTCCTTTCTCTGTTATTCCCCGAGTTAATTATCAGTCACTGAAATGTTGCCACGCCACCCTTCACCATCATCTCATCAGACCTCAGTCAATCTGATTCACTTGAGACACAGCTACAAGCATCATCTCCCCAGCGGTGGAAGTAGCTGGCAGGAGCTACGTGAATTATGCTAACTTGGTTATCTGTCAAAGAGCACCTACGCACATGAATATTCTTTCATGTTGAGGTGTGTGCTTGAGCATACACATTTCCATTACTGAGCCTCCAAGTTCAGTGTGGGCTAAACTGCAGTAAAGAAAAGAAAAAGTCTGATGCAAAAAAAAGTATCAGACGAGCCAAAACCCTCACAAGTAACACAAGGACATCCTCTCTCTCACACACACACACTCTCACTATCACTCCTGAACCTACCTGTGTGACTTTCTCTGTGACGTTGTGGGTCCGGTCGATGAGTTTGCAGGGAGCTATGATGTCCATCTCCCCAGAGGGCAGGGCGATCAGTGGGTCGGGCTTGAAATCCACAAAGTTGAGGGTAATCTGAGGGATTTTGGAAATGGTGCGGTACCGCATGAGGTCCGAGTCCGACGTGGAGTTCAATATGTTGGACTTACTGTTTACTGCCCCTGCAAACACACACACACAAAGCAGACAGGTCAGGTAAAAATCGAAGGGGATAACAGACTGGGTCGTCTGTCTTTCCTCCTGCCACCTTCCTCACCAGTGCTGCCCGGCCGGACGCTCCCTCTCCGGTTCTTTCGGTCCCAGTCGGGCCTCATGGCCTCGATCTCGTCTACGGAGGAGGCTCGACGCATGCTGTGGAAGCTCTCCCGCGAGCGGCTGTGTGACAGGGAGCAGTTGGAGGCCGAGCCGTCCGGGTTGAGGCTGAGGCGGTGGTGAGGTGCTACGCAGGGTGACGACTGGGTGAGGGGACCCACCAAATGGGTTCTATGCGGAGGAGGAGGAGCAGCAGGAGGAGGTACAGGAGGGTCAGAGCTCAGTAAGGTGCGCTGGTCCTCCTGGCGGTCTTCTGGCCAACTCTGGAGAGCTGACCTAGGAAACAGAAAAGGACATAATGGGTATTAACAGGACAGTCTGTCACTGACCTGAATATTTCAAATGTCTGCCCAAAACTCAAAGATGCTGCTGTTTTTAGCCATCAGTGACCTTTGACCTTACTGTAGGAGGACAGAAAGACAAGAAGATTTTGTTGCAGGAAGCATTTCAGATTACTTTAAATGAAAAAGAAAATGAGGCACAGTAAAGTGAGAACAACACAGATATGACAGAATTCCACTCAAATGAAGCTATTGTGAGATACTGTGGGGTGTTTCATTGGATTTCATTTGCACAATATTCAACAAAAAGTCAAATTTGGAATTTTAAAGTTAATGAGCTTTGTTGAGAAAATAAAAGTGTCAAATCTAAATAAGCTTCGAGTCTCTTTTCAGAAAAATTCTACACAAAAGTCAGACATTCATTCACCAGATATAAGGAGGGCAGAACTAAAGGAATCCACTGGGCCTACCTGCTTCCACTGATTGGCTCCTGGTGGTCTGATGGTAAAGGGGGAAGGGGCAGGAACTCCCCCAGGCCTAGGGACTCGTGACTGTGGTGGTCTGGGTGCAGCGGCAGGGGTGTAGCAGTGGGGATGTGAGCAGCCTCTGCGTCGTCCAGAGACGCTTTACTGTTGGACAAGGAGCGCAGCAGCGGGAGACGCAGCTTGAAGCCTCGTGGACGACCTGGAAGGGAGGAGGGAGGCAAAGAATCACCGCCTGCAGAGTGACGATATGAAAGGAAGGTGTGAATCAAAGTAGAGGTAGGATACGGGATGAAGCTGCAGGTGGCGGAGGTCATGTCAGGAGAGAGGGAGATCTGAACTGGGTCACACAGAGTCGAACAGACCGTCAAAATACAGCTTCAAAAACAATTTACTCTGGAAATCTGGGACAGTAGCATTGATTAGATTTTGGTTTTAGCCGTAAAGTTAAAAACAAGAAATCTTGTTAAGAGACAGACTCGGTTCCAAATGTCATCAGCGTCCTACTTCAGATGCTGTTCTCCAGGGTTATCCATCTGGAGCATAAATTGCACGTTCATGTCAATGAAAAAAAGAACATTTTGTAAAACCTGATCCAACACCAGAACTCAGGTTTAATAACTCTTACAACTATAATATGATGAAATATAATGAAAGTGCACGGTCTGCATATCCTGAATCCACTTCATTTCTGCATCGTAGGGTTACTTCCATTTACTTGCCCAGTGTTTGTTCTGATGAGCTCTTTCTGAGCTTTTCATTACAAAATCAACTCAACAGTTCAACAGTGAGTGTGGAACACAGGGAACAACAGGAAGGAAGGCCTTAAAGTTCAGCAAGTGTCTGTTCAGTTTGGACACTGCTCAGAACCTGTCCTGAGAACCACAGAACACAAAACAACAAAGACACAAATCCGGTTAGTCAGTAGCTACCGGTGACAAGCCAGGTGGGCAGGCGGTGGTTGAGCTCCTCTTTGCAGCCTGGGAAGGTCCCCTCTGACATGACCTCGAAGTTGAGGATGAACATGATCACCACGCCATCCTCGTTCTTCACTGGCACCACATCCACCATACACAGGAAGCAGTGACCTGCGTGGGAAGAGAGGAAGATAAAGCTCAGACAAGACTGACTGGATTTGGGGGAAGCTTTTATCCAGAACCTCTTACAGAGCAAAAAGTGCTTTTAGAATTGGGATTTCACCTCCAACCCTGATGAGTTATTTGAGGTGAGAGTGGAAAGCAGTTGTTCAATCCTTGTTTTATGACCGCGTAAAATTCGACATCATAAATCCGTGTGTGTGGAAACACTCATGCATGCGTTATGAACAGTCGCGGACGAACACACCGTGAATGTGAGCATATATGCACTAATTACACAGGCCCACTTTGACACACACACACACACACTTTTCCATTCTCTCTCGTTATTAAATGTGCATCTGCGCTTAATCAGCTCACACACTCTTTTGCATATGAGGACGGGCACATTCGCTAATCTGCCACATGAGTGCTAAAACAGCTAAGTAAGCGTGAAATTAGACGACATATGACATTAAGTGGCTGGGAATTTTTTTTTTTTTTTTACCACGTCTATAGGCCTGGATACACTGTACATGCCAGGCAGAGTGGAAGTCACAGTAAGATGCTGTTCTGGTATTGAAGCTAGGAATTTGAAACTTCAAAGCATCAAAATACACAAACACACACTCAGGCATGAAAAAAGCATTGTGATCTTAATTTAAATTAATGGGAGAGGATGAAGAAAAAAAATCAATACAACTACTGAGACACAATCTGAGAACACTGTAGAGTGGAAGCTACATTCTTATCATTCACGATGTAGAAGAAAAGTCAAAACATCCAGGAAAATGGATGGCGTACAAAGTTATATCCTGCAGGAAGTGTAATCAAAACCAGCCAATGAGAACTGAGCCCGAGTTCAGGGAAGTCAGTCACTTGCACACTGACAATAAATCAACTACAAAATATCCATAAGCTGCGAGTAAAAGTGATATAAAACATATCAGTTCCAACATCTAGACAAACACGTGGATCCCAGTCAGATGGATGGTAAAATAAAAAGGATTTTGTGGCATGTGGAAAGTTTTATTCCTTTATGTAACCTTTAAACAGAGCTCCATCTGAGTGACAGAAAAATGACACGTCACTCTCAAATGTCAGAAATGTGTTCAGAATGATCATCCAGCAGCCATGTTGTCACGTTACACATCATTTAAATCCACCTTAATCTGTCATTTGAGCTCATAAAACTCCTTGTCAAGCATTGTTCTAAGAAATAACTACTAAAGTTTTTGTCAATTTAAAGAATCTTTTTTGTTTATCACTATAATCCCTGTGCAAGTATTTGTTTCCTCCAAACATGGATGCCTTGATCACTGCCTAAAGTGACCTTTTGATGTCAAACAATCCCTCTGACATTTCCCAGCGTACCTGGCTCTAGCCCGTCGTGTCTCTTACCTGGATGGTGACGGTCAGTGACCGGCTCTACAAATGGCAGCCACAGCGGTTTTGGTAGCGTGGAGCGTTTACAGACAACACGGTATGTTGTGAAACCCAGCGTACAGTGTGTCTACTGCATGCCTGCCTCGCTCACCCACCCACCCGCCTGTCATTCATCTCACATCATCGCTGGAGAGTGGGCCAAAATCCGATTGGACAACGGCATAATCCCACCACAGGAGGGGGAAAAAATATGAAAACTAAACAGGGAAAACTAAAGGATTACACCATCTGGCCATATCTAGCAGAGTGTGTTTCTGTGTGTGTGTGTGTGTGTGTGTGTGTGTGTGTGTGTGTGTGTGTGTGTGTGTGTGTCTGTGTCTGTGTGCATGCATGCTTATGTGCACATGTGTACAGTAGGTAGATGCTCAGTGTCATGTTCCATTCATAAGATATTGGGTCATGTCCATTCATGCCTGCTCTCATTAGCAGCTGTGACGCTGCATTTGCAGCCTTTTTGAAATGACTGAAGGTGTTGCTGCATCACGCCTAACGTTGCTTTGGACAGTCCTGCAGCCACGAAACCAGGCGGGGCAACGTGATTTTGACACCAAGAGAAGTGAGAATGACAAAAACTAAAGTGTATGATATCCTTGCCATCGCCAATGGAAATCACTAATATGTAATATAAAGCAGAGTTGCATGAAAGGACCAATAGGAGACATGTTTTGGGGAAAAATGCTAGTTTTATCAACCAGCCCCATGTAAACAAATAAAATCTCTCATGTTCCTTTATCAAACAGAATAAATTGGATTAATGGATTGTCTCACTGATTCAAATTACTGTCACATGAACAGTAATGGGAGACAGATCTGCAGCACCAGTCTTCCCTCTAGAGGGCTTTCATTTCACATCCCCTGTTGTTAGGTGGATTGTATTCTTGGAACTGATGTACTTGTAGCCTATTCCTGAAAGACAATGCCTTAGAAACACTTGGATATTATTACCGGCTGTCAGTCCCAGACACCGAAGAGCAACCCTTTATTTGCTCAGCAGTGTCCCAAACCAAACTGTAAACACAGCAAGCTGTGAGTATGCGTGTTTCTTTCAGACACAGGACCCAGTTATGTGTGGTTTCCGGTTGACAGATGTGATTTGTACAAACACACACGTGTATGCACGCACACATGTGCATGCACACACACACACACACACACACACACACACACACACACACAAACAACAATGTAGGATTAAATGTCAACACAAGAGGATTTAACTTCAGCTCATTGTTTTAAGTCTAATACATTATAAGACAAAGTATTTATTGTCAATTGTTTGACTTCATCTGGAACGCTATTTCATTTCTCTGTGTGTGTGTTTGCAAGTGTGTGTTCCTTTAAATACGTATATAATCTATAATAATCATACATGCAGAAATGCGTTGCAGGCGTACATCAGTGCATGAGTACACTGTGCAGTGTGTTCTTCTGTACTGTAGACACATGCGCACATAACACAAGTGGGTTTATCTGAGTGTGTGTGTGTGTGTGCGTGTTTTTTTTTTTTTGTTGTTGACCATCATACCATCTCTGTCTACTGTAAAACATTCCCTCCAAGAGCATGTGAAATGAACTGAGCTCTGAGGTTAACAGGGCAAATGCCATTTCATCTAAATGCTCCCTGTGGATGGATTCCAATTCAGCGTGTACCAGCTGATAATCTGATTCAGCGTTGCTGACTTACAAAGCTCTGGGAGATTATCACAATACACTAAAACATATCCAAAAAAAGCACAGAGTGCAAACTGCTCATGGCAGACCAGGGATGGTCCAGCGATCACACAATATGAAAAGCCCAAACACAGTACCGAACTTCAAATTTAAAGGACTGCTCAGACCGGAGGGAGGCTGACCATGATGGGCTGGCATCAGAATGTTTGACAGCCCTGGCTGGTGTGGATGCTAATGCTTTAGCTTTGTGTGAGAAACTGAGACCATGCATCAGCTGGCAGACTGGATTATTTTGGGGACTGGTACATTAAATATAAAATTTGATTTGATTTCTCTGACATCCAGTTTTTGAGTTAAACAGGAAGAGATCATACTATGGAGCATATTAGAGGTCTGAAATGATTTCTAATGATGGATGATAATACCATATTTTATTCTGTAGTGTATATGGTCAATGGGAGATTACAGTGTTTTAGATCTATGGTATCATAAGGATGGTTTCTGTTTTATCTTTGGCCTCCTAAAAGATTAGCATCCCCCTGCTAATCTGGCCCCAACAGCTATGGCCAGATAACCTGTGCTCACACATGTTTCAGAAGCACATACGGATTAATTACCTAACAACTGCCCCAAAGATATTCTGGATCAAAGTTAGGCTGTACTTAAGACTCTCAATCGGATCTTTACTGAGGCTCTTCACAAGCTTATTAGGAAAAGTCTGGAAAAAACTAAAGTAGGCGAGGTGGGATGAAAAACTGGAGGGTGAAGGGTGGGAAAAGAGAAGGAAAGAAAGAAAGGTAGGTATGAAAGAGGCGAAGGCCATAAAAAGTAAATAAGATGAAAACAGAACTGAAAAAAGGAGCAATGACAGCAGAAGAGTAAGTGAGAAAGATGAAAGAAAGACACAAACTAAGAGAGGAAGAAAATGATTATTTTTAGTTCAGCAGGCAGTCCGGTCAGGCAGGCTACTCACTGCAGCTACTCCATGTGAGGGAAACTGACTGAAACCCCCACAAGACTGCAGGGACAATGTTGCCTGGTGGGTTTAGAGGGACGTGGAGGGAAGGATTAACTGTACAGGAACATCTTTTTTCCAGTGTAGCAGGAGATGAGAGAGGATTGCTGAAGAGTAAACAAGGATTTGGCTGATCCCAAGTCACCTGATGTCAGACAACACACAACTCTGAAGCTTCACGACTCCTCCAATGAGAGAACGCCCGACAAAGTCAAGGAGGTTGTAGCATATATCTTCCCCTTTCAATGTTTCCGCCCTGAGGAAGATAAGCAGATGAACCTACAACTCTCTCCCCTCTCTGCCCCGCAGCATCCTGCAGGGTGCTGGATTAGAAATTAGTATCATAATCTGTGCTATAGAACAAGTGGATTAAAGGGAAAAGATTAGCGTTCAATCAACCAGTTCTTCACTTCTGGATCGAGGTGCAGGGATCAGAGGGGCGTGCTTGGAGAGTCAGATAACAAAACAACGGATGAAAAAACAGAATAGGGAAGGAATCGTGCATGTATGTGTTCATGCAAGAGGCGAAATGTGTCACTGAAGACGTAGAAGAGCTGGTGTTGGTGTATCCAGCATGCACACTAACACTGCATCCAAGTCACACTGGAAATATTAAATATCCAGGGTGGCTGACAGTAAGCTGCAAACACAATTATTTTCAGGTTGTTCATCCACAGCTCAGAGCAGAGGTGCTCAAATTTTCACCATGGAGGGTGAAAACTGAAACTTAACAGGGGCCCTGGGCCAAAAAGCAAACGTCTGTTGTGCTGTACAGTACAGTAAGATGCAAAATGGTACGGAAGGTTCCCCGATCCTGCTTCGCCACCAGCCCACAGGGCGGCGCCCCCTCTGACTTACTATCACTTTTACTTGTAGTAGCAGTAGTAGTATTAGTAGTGGTAGCAGCACAAGAGCAGAATCAGTGTACTTTTTTTAAAATCTCTATTATTATCACGTTTATTATCTTCACTTTCATCTTTTTTTAATCTCCCCTCCTATACTTTCACTTACTTTTTTTTTTCATTCATCCACCGGCCCCATAGACCGATTGTTCAGAACACATGCACACACACACACATCCACACACACCTGGACAAGAGTACGATGCTCCAAAGGTGTGACACAAATTCAGCATAAGCATCAAAATACTACATCATCACCGTCTGGAGCGTGGGGACTTCCCCTACGGATATGCATCCGCTCCTCCTAGTGGACAACCATGGTCTCTGCACACTTGTAGATCCTTATTCGCAAGAGCAGCACAGACTAGGCGTCACATATTTTTGCTCTGCACATCACTGCACTGACTGATATATATCATTAATATATTCTGTTTACTGTAACTGCACCTCGCGCAGGTATGAAAAGCTATTTTGAAGAGAATATCTTAACAAACCAGCCACAAATGACTTTCTGCCAACAGCAATTTTAAAAGTAGTTTATTTATATTCACTGGCTCTTTTGTCTCCCGAACAGAGAGAGTTGACAGGCAGTTGAAAAGGAGAGCATGGCAGCTTGGCAGAACACAAAGTATCTGCAGCTCTTATTAGTTTTCAAATTGTTGAGTGTCACTTACATAACTCACAGCTGTTCCTACTTGCGAACAATGTGGATGGTTTTGTTTATTTATTCTTTGAGAGTGCTGGCACGGTGCTATCTGTTCTCCCGTCAGGACGGGAATATCATATCTGAAAACCATTAGCTCATGGTTACTTTCCATCACAGACAAAGGGAGGGAGAGCGAGAGAGATGTAAGAAGATGAAGGTGCGACTGTGTTTCCTCTCAGCGGCTCTGTTCTGTATCACACACAGACAGGCACGCACACACACACACACACACACACACACACACACACACACACACATACAGTGACAAAGTGACAGGAACGGAAGAGGCGGAGAGTCCCATTCACAGACAAACTCTCCTCCCCTCCATCACTTCTTGGCAGAAAAAAAAAAAAAAAAAAAAACCTAAAAGACAAGGTGCAGATGTTCATATCCTCAGATCCACCGAGACAGCTTTAAATACTCTGCAGGCCGGCTGGCTGAGGGCCAACTGGTGAAGCTTGTTATGTTCCTGGCTGTATTCAGAGCCGAAAAAAGCCCTGTTTAAATCCTAAACCCTTTGCACTCGCATAATTACCTGAAAGTGTCATTCATCAAGGAACATATTGTAGACAGATGAACTAATTATTAATGACAATGGATGACCTTTCCATCTCACATGTGACGCCTTCTCAAACCTGTCCCTCCACGTCAGGGTGGTTGACTCTGATGCTGGTGAAGATGATGTTGATTGTGAAGAAGGTTAAGAAAACACTCAGTTGTCTTTTCCTTTTCAGTTACACACATCTCCACAACAAACTCTCAGCTCAGTTACAGATCGTGGCCGCAGAGGGTGATGCAAACGGCACATTAAAAGCCCTGAATTCCTGCCAGCTCCGTGGATGCTACTTTGAAGCCAACCATGACCTCTAACGTCCCTGTTAATGAGCAGGAGAAAAGCGAATGTCCCCTTGGACGTGAAGAGTAATGACTCTAGTTCCATTAGTCACATCAACAAGCCCTGACCAACTTCGCCTTGAGTTATTCTCACAAGGAAATCCCTCCTGCATCCTAAGTGCTGCCCCATTACCTTGACGGCTTTCGGAGATCAACTGTTTGAGGCCAGAAAGAGGCAGCCACCAACTACTGTGTGTCCACTCACCCACCCAGAATGCACCAGGATCCTTAATTACCTGTGTGCTAATCAACTTGAGGGCACAAGTAATACACAGTTTAAGTGGAGGCAAACAAATGATACTCACAGGGTTTATCATATTCTAGCTAATTATTGCTGTTATTGGTTTTAGTAATTATGATAATTGCAACACCCACTCAAGGATGGTAGAAACGGTTGAGCGTGTTCAAGTGTTAAATGAAAAACAACACAAGTATCATGTTATCATGTGAAGGCTCCGAGAGGTTTTAATAAGCTTGCTCTGCACCAAAGTTTTTAATACTTTTAGTACAAGCTGAAATCTGACCGTATCTCTGTACCGGGTACAGCACTGAAAACTGGCCCTAGTTAACCACTAGGTGGCAGGACACAACAACTTTTCCTCGTTATTCTTCCAAGGTAATATACATAGTGTCAAATGCAGCCACACACACACACTGGCTTGCTGTATTATCTTCACTAACAGAGGTACAGGGAATGAATATGGCTACACTACACCACAGCTCTGAGCCTCATACAGGTGTGTTGTTGCGAGAGGGCTGGGCAGCGAGCCGGATGACAGAACGGAAAAATAAAGTGGTGTGCATGCACGCAAGCTTGTACGCATGTGATGTTTTCCTCTGTGTGTGAATGTCACACGGATTGTTAATATTGGTGTTGCTGCAGCCCACACCCCCCACGCCCCGTCCTTCTGGTCTTAGCTAGCAGCTGTCCTCTGATAAGTGATGTAACATTACCCCTGACCCTTGCACCTTTTTCTGGGTTGGGGATAAGAAGCAGTGGAGGGACAAACGACTCCCAACAACAATTCATCAGCCTCCCTCACCTTTAATAGAGACAAATGGCCAACTGGTGAGCTGTGTGTTTATGAGGCAAAGTGGTACCTTGATTGTAACAGATGGCCATGGTGTGTGTGTGTGTGTGTGTGTGTGTGTGTGTGTGTGTGTGTGTATGCTTTGAACAAGTACATGCGATGTATCAAATGTGTTTGTATGTATTTCTGTTCTGTATGACGCTGAATGAGTAATTCTGCCCCCTGTTGGTAGGAAATAAGAAATAACGGCAGTTGAGCCATGTATATATGATTGATGCGAAGGAGCTGATGGGAGCAGGGTGGTTGGGAAGTTGACAAAGCTCCAGAGCGAGCAGTGGGATCCATTAGGCCAGTTGTCCATCCCAGAGGGCACCTGCCTGGATAAAGGATGAGGTGTGTTGTGGTGAGTGGAGCCCTGGACTCTGTTTGTTCTGTGGTGTTTAGTCACGACTGGGAAACTTGAGATGGATGACTGGGTTGGCCAAAAGAGCACCCAAATATCAGGACTGTATTATCCCTGTTAATGACTTGAAAAGCAGCGCTGGTTACTTGCTGTAAGCAGTAATTCATGACAGTACGTCTCAAGTGAGGTGATTTTAGGTGACTGTATTTAAGCTATTGCAGTCAACTTCCCTGCCATTCTTCCAAAATCTAAGATAGCTCAGTGTGCATGCGACTGAGATGATGCAAATGAATAAGTTAGTAGGAATGGAGGACGGGTTTTCAATATTTCAGCTGCAATCAGATAAGTTGATCTGAGGTCATGATAAAAGCAATAACACTTTTATGAAATACAATATTACTGCTGAATGTCAAACAGATATTTGTTTCAGGGAAAAGCTGAGTGATGCGCACTAATACAATCAACATTCATTGTTTTTCTATTAATTTCACTGCGAAATGAATAAAGAGAACAATCACAAATAACAGGAAAATGCCAGGATCAATCTAATATCATTATCTCTCTCAAACCCTCCTCACCACTTTCTATTAGTGCAAAGTTAATCAGAAAAGTTTGTTTCCAACCAAGAGCACTCTCATCCTCAGCCTTCATTAAGCCTTCTCCTCCGCACCCTCTTCTGACGGGCTGGAGAAATGAGAGACTGAGGGAAGGAGAGATCAGGTGACTGATCACAGATTGAGGTGTTACATTAACCCTCACACTTGATCAATAAAACAACACAATTAGCACACAAAACACAATGTGATGTTAGACGTGACTCAAAAGAACAGGTCCCCTGCGAGCTTACGAGTGCATGAATGTGAAATGAAATATTACATCCAGAATGAACCACGATCAACTTCAAACACCTTATGGATTCAGTTTGGAAATGATCCCAAAATGTAAAGAATTACGGTTGCAACTACAACCACAAACCAATCCAATTGAGACTCAACGGGCACAGGTTCAGGTATTGAATTTTGCTCACAGAAAGGTTAATAAAGTGGACACAGAGGCTGACCGGTCATGTTCCAATTACTATTAATCTCCCCACTGCCTCTATACATGATCTATCTGCCTTCCACATTCTCTCCATCCAGATGTTTCTGTCTATCCACAGCATGAAATGACCCCACAAAGAGGCTAAACAACCCCCGAGGGGCTGAGGGCCTTTTACATGTCTGTGACCGGGGGCCCAGTGTTTCATTATCTGTCCATCCCAACTGCAATTTGTTTTCTTAGACACAAGTACATTAGCAGGAGATCAATACATCAAGCGGGCCCATATGTTGACCGATATTAGCTTATTACAGATAAATCAATAGCTATGAGTTTGTTTACCAATAAATTACAAGAAATGCCGATACAGAAACTCCAAAGTTACGTCTGAGGTCATATCGAAACAGTGTCTGTGTTACATAGTTTGTCCACTAGAGGGTGCTGACAAGTTGAATTGCTCAAATGTAAAATTACACTGTAAATCAAATTAAAGGGGTCCTCATCAATTCTGTTTGAGATTATGTGTTGATGCAAAAAAAAAAGAAAGAAAAGAAATGCTGACTGATATATCATCATTGGTCAATACTGAAATATCAAATTTTGTATTGGCCACTAAAATCAAATGTCAGTTGAGCTTTAGCGTTGATTCAACTTCATGGTCACTTTACAGGCAATGAAATTGCCAGAGGTGTTTTTATGAGACCAAACCAAACATAAAACAGAAACATATGAAGGAAATAGACACCAACATGCAAGCACACGCACACACACAAGCACACAAAAGAGTACAACTGTGACCGCACAGGATGGTGTATGAGTGCCTTCAGGCTCCTTCACTGTTTGTGACAGTTTGATAAGCCTCCTGTGAAGGATCAATAGCCGAGCTGTCTCTGCCAGTGAAACTGTGTGAGACGGTGGTGTCAAACACATACAGCATGGTTGGCTGGATGTCTCGTTCACCCGCTCTGCTCATGTCACACACACTGCTATTAACAGATTACATGTCAGTGCTGGAGCGCAGGCACGTAAACCTGCAGACATGGTCATCCAGGTCATCCAGGTAAAGCCCACATGAATCAACCCACTGTTCAACTACATTTCCTTCAAGCTGATAAGACACAAAGTGCAAAGGGGGGGAGGGGGGGGGGGGGCAGGAATGGGCAGTTACAGCTACAGTTGGCCAATTTCAAAAAGTGCGATGAAATTAAAATCAAGTTATTACATGTTTTGAAAGCACTCCGCCTGCTTTTCAGATGTTCATTTGAGAAAGAAAATTCTCACATCATCGGGTCTGCCTGGAGGTTCGTGGAGCTCATTCTCATTCAAGTTCTTTACAGTTACATCATGGAGCTTGGGAAGCACGCTGACACTCTCCTGAAAGCACCATCATTTCACATGCATGCACACCGAAGCGGTAAAGGATTGGAAGAGTGATGTGCACACATACATAACTGCCCATGAGGCGTTTTAAAGTGTCCACTTTGAACCAGTGCACACCAACCCAAATTAATATGAGCAAAGTCCTCATGCTCAGGAGGAAAACTGGTGAAGCTTGAACATGAACTTAGACATGTTGTCGTTGTCGGTTTAATTAAACCTTATCAGCTTGGCAAATGTGGATTCGCTCGGGAAAGGCTCATTAGCAGAGAGATACCTGATGTTACTGCTCTGTGGGAGAACCTTATCAGTTAAAGAGACTCATTTCACAAGGGCTGCATGCATTTTTTGTTATTCTTTTTAGATGCATGTACTGTATGTAATGTGTTTACAGTGCAGGAGAGAAGGAAGCACAACATCTTGACAGGATAAATTATTTAACACGCTACCCTGAAAGTAAAGAATCTTGACCCCAGATGTAGTTGGACTGTCAGTAATGTTCCACCCAGCATTCATTTAACGTATCAAGCAACCTGCTGTGGTCGACTGCAATGCAAGCCAACAAAAAGTCAATGATAAACAGCAACAGCATCTATTATGGTCTGGTATGGTCCTTCAAGTCATTTGCATGCTTTCTCTGCACACATGCAAAAAAGAAATCCACACTGTGATACCAAAGCTATCAAGCCCAGCATGAATTTTTAAGCCAAATAAAGATTTAGAATGTACAATGATGGTATGTATGTTAATAATTTAAATGGTACTTCTACTACTTTGACTACCCTTTCTGCCCAAGTAAATGCCTTGTCATTCACAGACTTGACTTTTTAATGACTTATCAAGAAGAAAGTAGAGCCAGAATGAACTAATGGTGCAAAAAAAATATCTTAGTACACTTGATATGACAGATTTCAATGTTAATGGCCTCACAGTGGCCAAGTTGGACCAGAAGTGCAAATCAAGGACATCCCCAAACCCTTCAGTCAGGGACATTACACACATAGGTTACCATCACATATCTAAATCAGCCACACACACACAACATCAGGTAAGTGACTCATTATTTAACTGCCAAACAATTGAACTGTTGGCTAGCAATTTTTAGACAGGGGAAATCGTCTTGAACATTTTCCATTACAGCACATTAATAAATAATTGAAGAAAACTAAACATTGCACCTAATATTTGGGATTTTTACTGACAGCAGGCCAGCAACTAAAAGTGGTAGAATGTGAAATAAAAACGTTGAGGAAAACCTGGACATAGTCCCACAAAACCAGTGTTTGGAGTGTTTCTGTAAAGTTTGCCTTCCACGCAACTCTGATCAACTTACTTCCAAGTGAGATTCAGGCTTCTTTCACAAGTTCCACATTTTCCCAGATTCTCTTTCTCTTCATGCAGTGAATATTCATGGTTGATGTTTCTGGCTTCAAAGCGCAGATTGCTAAGACACTGACTCAGTTTATTCTCAACAGCAACCATTACCTGTCCTCTAAAAGCACCCACTGGATAAATCTGACACATACTTTACGTCGTACATTGTGTCCAACACCTTTATATTATAGGGTCAAACACATACTGTGACCTCTATGCTCATCTTGTTTTTCATATGGGACTACGTAGACAGTGACAGGTGGAAGAGCGATGGGGAGAGGAAGAAGAACAAGAGAGATTCATTTCCTGTCCTGTTACACTGTAATATGATGATGATTCCCATCCTCCTCTGTCCCTGTCTGCCGGACGTTCCTGCACTCGCACTGTTTAAAGACTGACAGGAATGCACAATTAAGCCAGACAGGTATGTACGTTAAAGTTTCCTGAAGATGAACCACAGAGAGTCAGAAACAGGTAAAGATAACTATCAGAGTGTTTCTACTTGACCAAAACATCTCACAGCGCTCGGTCTGAGTTGTTATTCAACACAGAACATTCACAGATCAGAGAGGAACAAGGTAACAGAGTTCACAGGCAAAAACACGAATCCCGAGCAGCGCAATCCACACAGCAAAATCAAGACCACGCAGACATGAAGTACACACCAGCAGGAGAGTGTGTGGAAGTGTGTGTGACAGGGAGAACTCCAGCAGGGCCCAGGTGGTGCCAAAAGTGTCAAGTGGAGGTCAGTTGAGGTTATTTGAATAGAGGAGCGGAGCTGATTTGAATGGAAAATTGTGCGGGTGCACGTCGTTTTCATGGTCCTTGACAAAGGTAAGCGCACACGATGTGCAGTTGGCCGACGTGACCTGAGGGATTTGCATAAACTTAAAAAGCACTGTGTGATATGGGCTGTATGTTTATAGCATCAATAGCATCAATACATGCATGTAAGTCTGGTATATAGTGCGTTTAACAATTAATGGTACGTGTATGTGTGTGTACAGAGCTGCTCTGCTTTAACAGGTGATCTCCCTCTCCACATTCTTTGCAGTTATTCCTTTGTGTGCACTTCTCTGCCCGCTGTGTTGCCCTCTCCGTCTCTCTCCCACTCCCTCCCTCCCTCCCTGTCTTTGAATGTGATTATGTAAGATCTCAAGATTTCTCAGCAGGATAGGCTGCTGGAGAGAGACAGGGACAGGGGAAGGTGCAGGCACTTTTAAAAGACACGCTCTGATGTACATTTTTCAGCTCGCCGAAGCTTTTCTTTCCTCAACAGAGCAGGAGGGAGTAACCGCCCTTCCAACCACCAACACCACCACCATCTGCAAAAGCACTGCTAATTTCCAAAAGACGCCTGAAGCTTGTGAATGCAGCACACGTCTACTGCCGTTTGTTGGCATGCTCATTTACCAGCCGGCCTCTTCAAAACACAATCTGTAATTGTCTCCTCTGTACGGAGCTGAGCCACTTGGAAACACATTTTGTAATTGCTAAGCAGCAAGATAAGTGTTTTTGGCAAACAGGCGACAGAGCTTGTTAACTGTAATGAGCCAATCGTCTGCATTAGAGTGAAAGGAAGGCAGCAGGAGAGGAAGTTGAGGGGAGAAAGGTACAAATTAGTAGAAGGAAAGAGAAACATTGATGGAAAATTGGGAGGGAGAGTCTCTAAGAGTGGAGGAAATGGGCAGAATTTGGCAAGGGGTGATAACTCACCTGTGGTAATAAGGTGACATGGGGGCTTTAAAAAAGCTGGTGACAACAGAAAAGCGAGGCAGTGGCCATGATATCATCATCTTTATTTAATTAAGGATGAGGGAACACTTCAACAAACACCGTCCAGCACCTGCTCCCTAATTTAAAGGGACAGCTTCATAAACTGGGAGCTTTGTTGCCTTGGTAACAAAGTGGGAAAGACTGAGGGTGAAGGAGAAAATGGGGAATGGGGACTCCTCATGGTTTGAGGAGTAGCGGCTTGGTGGAACGTAGTGTTACAGCGCTGTGTAGTGTGTGTGTGTTTGTGTGCGATGTCAGCGGCCATCGGTTTATAAGCTGTGTGATAGAAGCCAGAGCATAAAAGAGAGCCTGAAGCTCATCTGTTGCAGCTGTTAGCTTGATGTGTGACTGGGACAGACACAGCCATCACACACACATCGATCCTCTGACTCTTTGCCTCTTTCCTCTTCTTTTTTCTCTTCCTGTGGCCTCTGGATTTCTTGCTCTCCTCCCCTTCCTTCATCTCCTCCTGCTCCTCTGTCTGTGGCCAGAGGGCGAGGCAAGCATGAGTGATGGGTAAATCTCCACATCTATCCAGATTTGCTCACATATACGCGCACACACACACACACACGAAAAGACACACATGCACACAAAAAACAAGGACTAACAAGACCTGCTATGTCGCCCAGCCTGGGGAGCAGGGGAACTTTAATTTGGATGGAGGGCCAGGTTCCATTGGCAAGGTCATACATCAGAGTCCGGCCTGATGAAAGCCCAGCAGCAAGAACTCGCCTCAGTTTATACCATACTTAGAGGATATGTAACCCCCCCCCCCCCCCCCCCCCCACACACACACACACACACACACAGAGCACTGTGATATATGAAGAAAAAGGTTTTCTTACAAAGCAGTACACAGTGCTTAACATGGACAATTAAAGGCAGCATTTAAATGAACCCTGCATTAGCTAATTACGTAGCCACTTTTGGGCAGCAGAAACAGGCTTGTTAGGAAATAGTTACTGATGAATATAAGCAATATTCAGTCTAATTTGAGTGGTGATTTGGTCTCCACAACATCCTCAGAAAGCTATCTGTCCATTGAACTGCTAAATGCTTCACTCTGCCTGTCATTTGGTACTGGGAGGGTAGTGTACAGTGAGTTATTTTTTTTTTTTTTTACCAAAACCAGGCTTTTGCTACACCTTGACACAACACTGATGAGAGCGATGTGGAAAAAAAAAAAAAAAAAAAAAAATTAGCTGAAAGACACTAAAAGACTCCTTAGAGGGGGAACTGCAGACTTATGTGATCATTCTATGTGGGCTAATCAATAACAGTGACCAATTTTTTTGATGCACTGTTACTATTAAAAAAAGAGTGGTAGGTGGACAGTAAGTCAGAAATATGATCTGGGCGCATACTATCTTAAAATCAAACCTACAGTATTATAAACAGGTATTCTCTGTAAAGACATTCACAGTGATGTAATATCTAGGCTATATCTATATCTTTTTCTATATCTGTTCTATGCTTCCTCCTTCCCTTCTTTGTGTCTGTGTCTTGCTTCTTTCCAGGCACCAACAACCACGAACAACTTTTCCTCTCACACAAACATCTGCATGCCTGTATGTGTTAAGAAACTGCACCTGTATGCGTTTTATGTACACATACAACAAACAAACCAATCCATACTTGGCCTCAGCAACCCGCAAACCATATCCATGCTGTATGGCTCATTAGTTTGATAAATATCATCATCATTCTAATCAATAACTGACCAGTTAATGAGCCAGCCAACCAAGCATGGGAACACACAGACATGAACAAATTAAGCACAATGCAAGCGCACAGCTGGAGCTTTACTACACCCAGCTACTGTCTGGAGTTATTTATAAGCTTTTTGCTGCCATGTAAAAACTAGCTATGAACTGCCTGTGTCAAGGTGAAAAGGGTATTTTTGGATTCTTGTAACCTTCAGCTGTACGTGAAGCAATGACAAAGCATGACTCAAGGAGAGCGAGGCTTTAGAAGTGCCAACATCGGAGCGTAAATCCATATGGGAGCTTACGCTGCTGCACACGGGCGACAGGGTGAGGTCATACAGTCTTTAACTGTGGGGAAGATGAACAATCATGACGTCAGCTGATCTGAAAATAGCCATACTGTAAAAATGAAAAAACTATTTCCTTGTATGCTCTGAAATGGATCGAGGTGAATTATCCGCAGGAAATCCCGCAGTGGCTCCACATACATATCAAGATATCTCACTAGCTTCCTCTTAAAATTCCCTGATTGGCTCAAAGTCTTAGAGCGCTGAGACTGTGTTTATGTTGTGGTTAATATCACCTTTCTATTCTCAGTGCCTCTAAAGCAGCCGGCAGCTGAGGCAGATCACAGCTAAGCTCGTGTGCCATTTAACAGGAGTTTCTGTGAGCTCTACCAGCAGCCAGAAAACACCGCAAACGTGTGTGTGTGTGCATGTGTGTGCGCACAGTAAGAGTGTGTCTGTCAGAGGACGCGATAATGAGAGAGAGACAGAGGGCTGAAGGGGAGCTTGTGAGTGAGTTTGGGAGTGAGTGGATGAGTGATTGAGTGTGTGTGTGTGTGTGTGTGTGTATGTGTGTACAAAAGGGAATGGTGGTCAGTAAGAGAGTCAGCTATTGAGTGTGTGAGAGAGAGAGTGAGTGATTGAGTTTGTCAGTGAGTGAGAGCGAGAAAGATCAAGGCAGAGGGCACCAGCCAAAGAGGGAGAGCAGGTGTGTGTGTGTGTGTGTGTGTGTGTGTGTGTGTGTGTGTGTGTGTGTGTGTGTATGTGTGTGTGTGAGCACAGTAAGGTGTTCTGTAAAACGTTCATCTTTTGTGGGTCATTCATCAGTCTACAGACAGGGAACTGGCCAAATACATGCTAGATAATGCACTTTGCATAATGGCTACCAACAGTAAAGGATATCACCACACACTAGTTTGACACACACACACATGCACGCATGCGCGCGCACACACGCACACACACACACACACACACACACACACACACACACACACACACACACACACACAGCAACTCAATACAGCTCCCCTTAAATATTTAAGGGGAGCTCATTCTGGCCTGTTTGGACAGAGGTACTCTGTAGTGTGTGTGTTGTAGTTGTATTTGTGTGTGTGTGTGTGTGTGTTGGATGGGAGACAAATGTTTCCAGCCAAGGCCATGTGGAAAATTGCCTCCTCTCACTCCAGTTCCACTGAAAAAATGTGTTCTCCGAGTGCGCTGTCTGCCTCCACCTCTGTACAGAACGGCAAGAAGCTTTTAAGTTCTACACTAGAGCACATCACTGACCAGCTTCAAACATGCGTGTCTTTATATGTGCGTGCATGCCTTGGTCGTTAATCAATGCAGTAATTCAACTAAAATACACAGACCACATTTTAACTGCAAATAAGTAAAACACCGTGTGCACTGAAGGGTCTGTCTCTCCAGCTCTGACTGTCAGACTGCATCAATCCTTCAGTTTTTATTACTCTATTTAATTATTTATCTGTTGATATTGCCATTGCCCCTTGAACCATAGATTATATTCGCCACACCGTTACTTATGCAAGTCACGGGCCATCTCCACCCTGCATCCACCTGTGTGCCTGCATGTTGCAGGGCTGGCTGCTCACCCATCATCTGCCATGGGAAACCAAAAAATATCTTACTTGAATGACCCTTAACCTGTGCTGAACCCGCTGATTTTTGGCTTATTTTAACAGCACTGTTTGGTGTGGTAATGGCAGTGAAGATTACAGTCTACATGGAACTGTGACCTATATGTCATTATCTTCTGCAAGTCTTTTTCTTGCTGGTGTATTCCAAGTCATAAGCACACAAAAGAAAACTGACATCCCACAGTCTGGAACAGCACTGTCCATCTAACGTAATGCTACAGCTGCAGCACTGGAGGTGATGCAGAATGTGCAGCGGAACGGAGAGGAGCAAGCAGAGGGAGGAAAGATAGATTGTAAACGGATAGGTCAGAGAGCAAGTGAGAGGGATTAGGGGAAGTGATTGAGTACGAGAGGTGACAGCTATTTCAAGCTTTTGGAGAGGAGTGACCTTTTGGTACGTTTTTTTGTGGGCCAGGAAAACCTTTAAGTGTAAAAATATTTCTTTCACACAAAGTTAGACATGGAGAAAAAAGGTTTTACAAGGGTCAGCAGGTTAGAGCAGAGTTATAGCTTCTATATGTGTAAGAATACGGCCTCAGTGAGCCATGAGATGCAGGGTCAGTAAACTTCTGATACAGTCCATTTGGGACATTCTGTGGAGCTCTTTGTACAGTAAGACAGAACAAAAGCTTACTGAAATGCTTCCACGGAGTCACACCAATCATCACAGTTTCAAGGTAGACACCCAAGATTAGTGTCGCCAGTTCAGTAGTGGTCACAATCTCCCCTTCTGCTGCTGAGTTATGGTGTTGAACAATGGCCAGAAATGCGTTTCTGCAGAATGTCATGATGTCACAGTGAGGCTGACCTTTGACCTGTTGAATATAAAATGTCATCACTTCTTCATTTTATCCTATTAGACATTTGTATGAAATTTTGTAACAATTACCACATGAATTTTTGAGTTATGGTCAAACACGTTTTGTGTGTTCTTGTGACCTTTGACCACCGAAATCTAATGAGTTTATCCTTGAGTCCAAGTGAACGTTTGTGCCTGATCTGAAGAAACTCCCTCAAGGCTTTTTTTTGAGATATCACAGTCTCGGCTGTCGTTGGCGCGGAGGCATAAACAGTAACTGTAGTCTTACTGCTGCACTGTAAGATGTAAGATGTTGTATGACTCAGTTGCTCACTGAAGTGACATGACATAACTTCCAGTTATATAACTAAGCTATCCCAAACACTGCTGATGGCACTGAGTGGGATGATGAATAAAAGAGTTAAGCTGGGAGACCTGCAACGGCTTCATAGAAATAATAATATCGTCCAGTAGTCGAGGAGAAGAGAAGAGTTGGATGTTTTCTTGAATGCATCCTTTCTCAGTTGTTTCTCGGTGGCTGGTCAGGACTCATGTGCTTCTCTGAGTTAAGTGCTCCACTCTTTGCACCTCACAGGTTTTGTGGTGCCTTCCTCTGCTCCAAACCGAACATGTCTCACTTGATGGCACTCTGTGAAAGACAAATAACTACAGCAGCCCTCTTCAACCTTAAAATATAAAACGCGCATGATATCTTCCCAGGAAGTGCAGAGGAAAGTTTCTCTGTTACCTCCTCACTTCAGGCTAGCCTGCTAGCGATAATTACAGAGCTGGCAAATTACTGTCAAACTGTGTGTTGCAGAGGAGTAACACTCATTCTGCCCTTTGAGCATTTAGGTTCTACTATTGCCAACAGCACTCACAATTTAGCTTTCTGCTTGATCAGGTGAAAAAGCCTTTGATCAGATAATGACCTTAAAAAGTTCCAATACACATCCTCATCTGCTGAGTGTTGAGGCGGGAGGATTATTATTATTATTACTATTATTAAGGAGCATTTCGAAGTTTATGGTGATAAATATGAGCTCTGTCTTGCGTTGCACTGCGCTGTGCACCTGATGACAGCACTGTTGTGATTGAGCACACCCACACTCACACAAACACATACACACCAATACTTGTCGTGTGTGGACAGGAAGATACAAATAAAAGACTTTTAAGCCAATTTAAAAAACGCACACATATATGTATACAGCACAGACACTTTTAAAATGTGTGTGTGCTGATTCTTATATGCACATCGGCCGACAATACACAGGCACAGATACAACAGAGTATCACAAGCAGTGTGACACACGAGTACTTTTCGTACATGTGATGCTCCTCAGCTGGTTTTTGCAGCAGTAATAGATGGTTCTGCCAGTTAACTCACATCTCAGAGAACACAGCACACAGTGAAATACCCTGGGAGTACACACACACACACACACACACACACACACACACACACACACACACACACACACACTGCGACATTCACAGTGAAAGTATCCCTCCACCTCAGCTGTGGCAGTCAAGCACAGCCACTGTTGGTAAAATCCAATAAAACACACTTTTTTTTTTGTCAATAGCCATAGAAATGATTGGCAGTGACTGGGTTGACTTGGGCAGTGAAACAGCTGTGCATGTCCGGAACAACATCGAAAAGAGAGACAGCATTTCTAAAGCTTTTTTGGAGCATAATAATCTTTTCATAAATAACCCCAAATACTGACGATTAACTCATTTATCATCATCACTTCCACTTTGCAATGTGTTTTTTTTTTTTCTTT